>NC_083805.1:516226-528054 GCF_015708825.2 Lethenteron reissneri
TTGGAAGAGGTGGGCGTGCCAACACTTACCCACCACAGGCTGTTCCAGATGCGATCTCCCGGCAGGAGCGCTGAGACTAACAACGGAGTCGCAGCCAGGGGAGGGAGCACGCCCCAAAGGTGGAGCGATGGTAATCGGCTCCTGTGCAGCCGCTCGGTGGATCGCTCCTTCGTGAGATCCTCCTTGAGAAGGCCTTCGTCCAGCAGTGGATAGAGCAGAGCTGATGATGATTACGGGGGGTCCGAGGCGAAACACAAACCCCTTCACAGTTTACACCCGTCCCGTGTACGATTACCATCACTGCGTCTCATAGTAATGACACGACGCTTCTTACATAATGTCCACGTACAGCCCCGAGTCAATCCACTGCTGGATGAGAGCCCTCCCTACACCACTCTGCGGGTCACGGGGCGTGCTGACGTGAACAGACAACACCGAGTACCCATTTAATGCTGAGCCGACCTAGGGGAGGCCCAGGTCGGTCCGGATCACGTAATAACACTCGCCACCGATACAGACCGTGGCCGCCGAGAGAGAATAAAAACACCATAGCTCAGGTCGCCGGGTTCGTAACGCGATGTACGAACACACCCACAAGAGAGAAACGTGCACGTGTGCACACACACGGCTCACGGAGTCGGTGGGGCAACGCGCTGTTCGCGAGCGCCTATTAGTGACAGGCACGGGGCCCGCACCCCGAAACAGAACTCGCCCTCTCTTCGCTCTCCTCGCCGCAGCGCGCCCAGCGACACTCGAGCCCACAGACGTCGCTTGTCAGGAGGAATTCCTGGGAAATCTCCAATTCCCCCCCACCACCACCACCACCAAAGCCCCCACCCCCCACCACCACCACCACGGTGTAGGAATGTCACCTGACGACTGATTTATTAACGCGCCAAACAAGAAGACGCCTTCTCGTACCCGTTTCACCACGACACATCATTAGGTTCAATTACTCCACGAGGTGCACACACACAGACAAAGATCCCCCGTATAGCCTCACAGACTGTAGGGGCAAGTGCTGTTGGCGAGCAGCAACTATGAAGGCCGGCACGGCACACGAGGGGGTGGGTGACCAGCACCACGCCCGGCCGCCTTTGTCTCCCAGTGGCGATGTTTACACACCGCAAGGGGTACTCATTCGAGGCCGAGTCGACCTAGGGGAGCCCCGGGACCGTTACAGATAATCGTCACTGGTGTTGGTGGCCGTGAGCGGGAATCGAACTCGGATCGCCGGGTACGGCGCGCCACGCAATAAGTTTATTTCGGGTGAGACCGCGTCTCTATAGATGCGTCATTAACCCGCCACCACTCCGCACAGCCAATTAGTAAGGCGATAGGCTCACAATGACATCACCTTGGCTCTCTTTGAGAGCGAAACAGGAAGACTCCTTCACAATTCTGGCGAATCGCCTGACGAAGCTGCCTGTAATCGGCCGCGAAACGTCGAACTCAAATTGTTAACGTTGTTGATTTACTCTCCAACACACCGCTAGTAACTGGCACGCTTTGTTTACGTCACAAGCTTACTGACTGGGTGTGTCGGGTGGTGGCGGGCTAACGACACATTTATATTAACGCGATCTAACACACGACAAGACCACCTTCTTAAGGATGATAACAGAACATGCGGGACACTGCGACGGGGAGGAGGATCCAGGAGTGTGTGGAGCTACACCTCACCAGCCCTGCCCCTCTCACCATAACGAGTCAACCAGCCACTCGGACTAACCCGACTAACGGCGAACATAACCATAACAGAGTTAGCGAGCCCCACCTTCAACTCTCACCACACCACGAGCCACCCAGCCACTGAGCTCTGAGACTGACCGAATCCGAACCAGTAGCGACAGCCGCAGCAATAGCGCGGACGTAGTCCAAGGCTCCTCAGTGGAATCGGCTCCACTTGGCAACGCCAGGGGCGGGTGGTTGCTGAACCGGTCCTCGGCGTAAAGCTCGCAACAAGCAGTCTGGCCAAACAATCCCACCCCCGCGACCGACACGGCGTGGAGAGAAGAGGCCTTCATCCAGCAGTGGATCAACAAAGGCGGCTGTAAATACAAACGCGGCGATCCAGTCCGCGCTCCCGCAAGGATCCACTCCCGGTTTTGTCTCGCGCCGTCGCTGGGTTCCCAGCTCCCCGTGAGCGCGGGACCCCCTTAAGAGTGGAACCCCCGTGAGAATGGGACCCCCCCCCCTCTCCTAATAAAGGGGCCCTGGGAGGCGAGGGGCTCCAAGGGGGTCCAAGGGGGTCCGAGGGGGTGCTGGGTGGAACACATGTAGTGAGGTCAAACGCGGCTCGTGTGAATGCCCAGGAATGCGACCCCTGTTCAATGACTTCCGCCGCCACACCTGGCGACCGCTCGACGCGTGTGGGGGCTCAGTTCCCGGGATTCCAGCCGCCGTGGGCGAGGGGATACTGGGGGGCCCTGAAACACACGGGGTCCCCTCGCTGGTGTGAAACCCTCCAAGACCCCCGAACAAGCTGCACGGTTTTCCCCAAACCCCGTCGCTCGCCACCGACGGCGGCGCGTCAGATTTCATCGAATCGCCTCCGCTCAAATGCGAGTCTTCACGCGCTGTACACGCCTGATGATTGCTAAACAGGTCCCTCGGAACGTCGGGAGGGTGGGTGTACACGTGTGTGTGTGTGGCGTATACACACACACACACGTGTACACATAAACACGAGGGAAATCGATCCTGAGTTCAATCCGTGCTCTACATCACGTGTCCCAAGGACAAAGGGGTCCCGTGTTGCCTGCATGAACTGTTGGGGCAAGTGCTGGTAGCGGCACGACGCACACAGGGGTAGGGTGGAGAGAGAGAGATACTCCCGGCCGCATTTGTCCCTCGCGTGCCGATGTGTACACACCGCACCGGGTACTACCCATTTAAAGCTGACACACACAGAACACACACAGAGACAAAGTTTCCCCGTATAGCTTTAACAGACTGTTGGGGCAAGTGTTGTCTGCGAGCACCTATGAAGGCCAGCAGGTCACGCGAGCGGGTCAATGGGGCAGTATCACACCACACACACTCATGGTCCCTACGTCACGCGGTACGTGTTGAGCAATCATCAGGCGCGTACAACACGGCGGGAGGGGGAGGGCGGTGACTCTTTGCCTTTATCCCACGTGATGTACCTGAACGAAATTTAAACGAAGATCAACATCTGCGTGCGTGTGTACACGTGTCACACACACGCGCACCCCGACCTCTCTCTCTGCGTTCACGCGGGGCGTGTTTAGCAATCATCAGGCGCGCGCGGCGCGGCTCGACTTGGAACTTGCATTTGAGCGACGATGAAGTGGATGAAGTGGCAGGCCCGAGAAGTCTCGACGGCGGCGCGTGGTGCCGGGCTCACGACTGAGCCCCGCATCGCGCGCCCCGCACGACAGAGGAGTGCCTCTGTCGGGGGCTCGGGGCTCGTGGGGGACACCCACCAGCCCCCCCCCCCCCGCCCCCCACCACTGTTAGCTCCGGGACGCGAAGCTCACAGCGGCGACTTGGAGGGCGCAACCCGTGCGGTGTCCCGCGCGTGCTTCTCCGCTCCAACTCGGCCCGGCTCCTGGACCGGACTTATTTTAAGAAACGAGGCCCCGTGAACTCGCCCGAGCTCGCAGGCTAAGCGGGGTTGTTGTTGTTGTTTTCTCTACACCCCCCCCCACCCCCATATTATTAGACTGGGGTATCTCTAAATGGACCACCCTGTATAGATGATGATGATTATGATGATGCCGACGATGATGATGTTGGTGATGATGATGACGCTGACAATGATGCTGATGACGCTGACAATGATGCATTATAAAGGACTCTTCTCACCCTGGACACTCACTGTTTGAGCTGTTGCCATCAGGCAGACGATTCAGATCAGTCAAAACAAGGACAAACAGATTCAAACAGAGCTTTTATCCTACAGCGATCACCACACTCAATAATGCTAATTAATTATTAAGTAATAGTGTTTACAATTGATTGTGAAATAGAGATGTGCAATGACAAAATGTAACCTTATGTGGGTATGTGGGTATACTTGGGCTGTTTTATATATAGTATAAATTGATTATCTTTCATTTAATTTTATTTTATTTCTTGTTTTATTTAATTTAAATTTATGAATGATGCCCTGACTGGTGAGCATTTTAAATTTCGTTGTACTGGTGACAATGACAATAAACGATCTATAAAATGATGTTGATGAATCCGGCTCGCGCCGTGGAGGCCCCCACCCACCAGGCGGCCGAGTTGCGGATCCCGCACCGGGGCGCCGCCGCCGCCGATCCGCGGCTCCTCCGCGACCCCGAGCACCCCCGGGCGGGGGGGTCCCCGCAGAGGGGGGCTGGGCGCTCCCCCCATGAAGCCCGAGTCGGGTCGGCGCGCCGTCTCCGTCGCTAAGTCCCCGAAGCCATCGACGGAGGAGGAGCAGCAGAGGAAAGGAGGAGACGCGGAGTCTGCCCGACGGTGGTGCCGCTGCTGGTGCCGCTGCTGCTGGTGCTGCTGCTCGTCAACGTGCTGGTGAGGCTGATCCTGCAGACGCTGCTGGTGCCCGTGGACATCCTGAAGCTGCTGCTGCTGCTGCTGCTGCTGCTGGAACTCACTGAGCTCCAGGAGTCGATGCTGCTGCTGCTGCTGCTGGAACTCACTGAGCTCCAGGAGTCGATGCTGCTGCTGCTGCTGCTGGAACTCACTGAGCTCCAGGAGTCGATGCTGCTGCTGCTGCTGCTGCTGGAACTCACTGAGCTCCAGGAGTCGATGCTGCTGCTGCTGCTGCTGGAACTCACTGAGCTCCAGGAGTCGATGCTGCTGCTGCTGCTGCTGGAACTCACTGAGCTCCAGGAGTCGATGCTGCTGCTGCTGCTGGAACTCACTGAGCTCCAGGAGTCGATGCTGCTGCTGCTGCTGCTGGAACTCACTGAGCTCCAGGAGTCGATGCTGCTGCTGCTGCTGCTGCTGGAACTCACTGAGCTCCAGGAGTCGATGCTGCTGCTGCTGCTGCTGCTGGAACTCACTGAGCTCCAGGAGTCGATGCTGCTGCTGCTGCTGCTGGAACTCACTGAGCTCCAGGAGTCGATGCTGCTGCTGCTGCTGCTGGAACTCACTGAGCTCCAGGAGTCGATGCTGCTGCTGCTGCTGGAACTCACTGAGCTCCAGGAGTCGATGCTGCTGCTGCTGCTGCTGGAACTCACTGAGCTCCAGGAGTCGATGCTGCTGCTGCTGCTGCTGCTGAACTCACTGAGCTCCAGGAGTCGATGCTGCTGCTGCTGCTGCTGGAACTCACTGAGCTCCAGGAGTCGATGCTGCTGCTGCTGCTGCTGCTGGAACTCACTGAGCTCCAGGAGTCGATGCTGCTGCTGCTGCTGCTGCTGGAACTCACTGAGCTCCAGGAGTCGATGCTGCTGCTGCTGCTGCTGCTGCTGCTGCTGCTGCCCCGTGGCGTTGAGCGCGTAGAACGGGGAGCCCCGAGCGCCAATCGCCGCGGGACCCCCGTCGGCGGCCGAGCCGGCGCGCGGGGGGGCCGCGGCGGGCTCGAGCGGGTGGCTGGGGCTGGGCGGGAGGCCCGAGTCGGGGCTGTCGAGGAGCAGGAGGCTCTCGTGGCTGCGCCGCGTGGCCGCCTCGAAGCGCTCCCCCGCCACGGGCTGCAGACTCAGCCGCCCCACCATCCTCCTCGCACCGCTCGCGATGCCGGCGGCGGCGGCGGCGGCCACCTCCGGCCCCGCGGGCTCCGTGAGCGCCGCGCCTCGAGTCGCGCCACCGGCACGAGGAGAAGGTGGCGCGGAGTCGCGGCTCCTGCTGCCGCTGCTGCCGCCGCTGACGGAGCCGCTCGGGGTCGTCGGCTCGGCGTCGCTTGCCTCCAGACACAAATCCACGCGGTGAGACGACGCCACCGCGCAAGCCGGACTCGAGGGGCGACTGCCGAAAGAGTCGAGGTCCGGGATGGAGCCGGGGTGAAGGCGGAGGGCTGCCCTGGGCCCCGGGCTCCTGCTGCCGCTCCTGCTGCTGCTGCTGCCAGGGCCGTCCAGGGTCCCCAGCTCGGGGTGGTTCTCCCAGGGACAGACGGAAAGGCGACGACGCCGCCGCACGATTCGCACTCACAGCGGCCGCCGCTGCTGCTGCAGCTGTTTTCTTGATTCGGGACGGAGCGAGGAGGGAGGAGGAGGGACGGGGCGGGAGTCTCCACGTCACCGCTCCTCCTGCTGCTGCTGCTCCTCCTGCTGCTGCTGCTCCTCCTGCTGCTGCTGCTCCTCCTGCTGCTGCTGCTCCTCCTGCTGCTGCTGCTCCTCCTGCTGCTGCTGCTCCTCCTGCTGCTGCTGCTCCTGCTGCTGCTGCTGCTCCTGCTGCTGCTGCTGCTCCAAACGACTCGGCGACTCGAGCCGCGTAAAAGCAGCAGTGAGGCGGGGAGAGGCGAAAGCGGCCTCCGCCACGGAGGCCGCTTTCGCCGCGCGTCGTAAAATTCACGGCGCCGCCACGGGCTCAGACGCGGCGAGTCTGGAGACTTGGAGTGGGGGGGGGTCACTCACCCACTCGTTCCCGGCGGTGCCCCCGATCAGGGGTTGCCTCGCCCCCCCTCGCCCCCTGGTCGTACCGGACCCTCCCCCCGCTCTCGATCCCATCGGGCGGGGCTCGGGGTCGCGGAGGGGGCCGAGGGGAGCTCTGTGATGCAGGCGCCCGCCCGCCCGCTCCGTATCGCGTTCACTACGCGGGGCGGGGGCGTCCGGAGAGGGGGGGAGTGGTGGAGGGTGGTGGAGTGGTGGAGGGTGGTGGAGTGGTGGAGGGTGGGGGAGTGGTGGAGAGTGGTGGAGGGTGGGGGAGTGGTGGAGGGTGGGGGAGTGGTGGAGAGTGGTGGGGGAGTGTGGGGGAGTGGTGGAGAGTGGTGGAGGGTGGGAGAGTGGTGGAGGGTGGGGGAGCGGTGGAGAGTGGTGGAGGGTGGGGGAGTGGTGGAGAGTGTGGAGGGTGGGGGAGCGGTGGAGAGTGGTGGAGGGTGGGGGAGTGATGGAGGGTGGGGGAGTGGTGGAGTGGTGGAGAGTGGTGGGGGGGTGGGGGAGTTGTGGTGGATGGTGGAGCTGGTGGAGGGTGGTTGAGTGGTGGAGGGTGGTGGGGGGTGGGGGGTGGGGGAGTGGTGGAGGGTGGTGGAGAGTGGTGGAGGGTGGGGGAGTGGTGGAGGGTGGTGGAGCTGGTGGAGGGTGGTTGAGTGGTGGAGGGTGGAGTGTGGGGGAGTGGTGGTGGGGGAGTGGTGGAGGTTGGAGGGTGGGGGAGTAGTGGGGAGTGGTGCAGGGTGGTGGGGGGTGTTGGAGGGCTCGGGGGATGCAGGGGAGGGATCCTCTCTCTGTGATCGTCGCGGTGGTGGAGAGGGGGTTTGGACAGTCACGTGATGAGCGGGTACAGTGCCGCGCAGTCACGCGCACGCGGAGCGGCACTCGAGGGTGCGGCCCCGCAACCGAGGAACACTCAGAGAGAGACTCAGGGAGAGGAGACTCACAGATAACACAGAGAGAGAGAGACTCAGAGAGAGAGAGACAGAGACTCAGAGAGAAAGACTCAGAGAGAGAGACTCACAGAGAACACAGAGAGAGAGAGAGAGACTCGCTGTGCGGACTGCGCTGACGTGCGCGGATGTCGGAAGGAAGCGCGTGGAAACAATGTGGAAGAAGGGAGAGCTGAGGAGCAGCAGCCAAGGGGGCCCACGTGGAGCAGAAGGGGACCCACGTGGAGTAACCTGTGTGTTAGGCTCGCCCCCCTCCTGTTTAAAAATTGAGCGGAGTGGCAATGCCCCCCCCCATCTCCTTTTCTATGTTTCCACGCTCAAATGGAGGAATCATCGTCGTTATCATTTCCAGCGCTGTGACGATCCACTGCTGAACGAAGGCCTCCCCACGCCATGTCGATCGCGGGAGTTATTTGACCAAACTTCACCACGATGGCCAGTGCAGGCTGGTGAAGCGGTGGTGGGGGGAGCATCACTCATCAAAGATGTTAGCCATACCCAGGAATCCAACTCGGGGCGCCAGGTTCATATCACAGTGCGCTAACCACTGCGCTACCGCGCCACGCTGGGTTTCCGAATCCTCGACCCCACCCAGCACGGCGAAGCGCGGGGATTGCCACGGGGTCGTGGACAGAGAGGGGGAGGGGTCGTGACCCCCATCACGATAGGGGTCACGGACAGGGACCCTAAATCCAGTGGGAGGTGGGAGTAGGGGAGAGGTGCGTGAGGGGAGAGGAGGAGAACTTGAGGAAAGGCACAAATGCGTGACAGCTGTCACAGACATCTCCCGCTCCTACAGAGCGCGCGCAAATCTCACCCCTGACGAGAGACAAAGATACCCCGACCAGCCTCCCGCATTGAGCAGCGTGAAGGCAACCTGTGCGTCACCAGGTGTTGGAGAGGCCGGCAGGCGAGGGTGAATCCCAGGTGAGGGTGAATCCCAGGTATCAGAAAGGCCAGTTGGATTGTGAATCCCAGATTGTGAAATCCATTGATTCAACATCACGAGACACTCACCATTACTCGTGAGAGCCAATTAAAATAATGACTCAGCACGTGGTCGGGTCGACAGCCATTCCCATTCACGGGTCACGTGGTGGCGTGGGAAACGCACCCTGCCCCAGGCTGTTCCTACAGCCTCCTCCGACTCCCAACTCCCCCCACCCCGCCCCTCACGCCCCTTCGGGCACCTGGCCCAAACGCGACACGATCCGTTCCGCGCGCTGAGTTTGAAACAAAGCAAAGTTTCAAACGGAATTTAGATGAAATCGCTAATCAGGGCCCGAGATAAGGAGGAGGCCCGTGAGCTGCGACGTTGTCAGTGGCACGAGGAGAGGCGATGGAGATGCGGGCCCACGACCCCGCATGGGGTGTGGGTGGGACGCAGGGAGGTGGGGGAGGAGGAGGGGTGGGGGGGATCAGGCGGAGGGAGATGGGGGGGGGCAGCGTGGCTCCCTTCCTGTGCCGCCACGCGTGCTGCTGGCTCCGCGCCGCGAGCCACCGCGCCGTGAAACAGAGCGGCCTTGTGGAGGCCAGTTTGCCAAACGCCGCCGTGTTTAACGAGGACCTGGAATTCACAGAACAAACAAGGTGGGGGGCGGGGCTGGTGGGGGGTGGTGAGGTGGGGGGGGCGGGGGGGTGTCTCTCCAGGTGTGCGTGGCTGGCTGCGCGTGTGAGTGACTGTGCGGAGCGCGCCGCGCTACGAACCCGCCGACCTGGGTTCGATTCCCGCTCACGGCGAATACCAGTAACGATTTTCTGAACCGGATTTGGGCATCCCCTAGGCTGACTCAGCCTCAAATGAGGACATGGTGCGGCGTGTAAACATCGCCGTGCCGGCCTGCATAGGTGCTGCTCGCTCACAGCAACGTGGCCCAGCAGACTGTGAAGGCGACGCGGGCGATCTTTGTCTTCGACTGCGAGGGTTTACGAGGGTGCGTGGCTCCCAACCGGTTCTGAGCCCGAAAACATTCAGAACGCGAAATGGACAACCCCCAGTGAATCAGCGACTGTTCCTGCCCTCCCCCTCCCAGCTAGGTACAGCATGAGCGCCTGCTGCTGCTGTTGCTGCTGTTGCTACTGCTGCTACTGCTGCTACTGCTGTTGCTGCTGTTGCTGCTGCTGTTGCTGCTGTTGCTGCTGTTTCTGCTGTTGCTGCTGTTACTGCTGCTGTTGCTGCTGCTGCTGTTGCTGCTGCTGTTGTTGCTGTTGCTGCTGCTGTTGTTGTTGCTGCTGCTGATGCTGCTGTTGCTGCTGATGTTGCTGCTGTTGCTGCTGCTGTTGCTGCTGTTGCTGCTGTTGCTGCTGCTGTTGCTGCTGTTGCTGCTGCTGTTGCTGCTGCTGTTGCTGATTGCTGCTGTTGCTGCTGCTGTATAACATTACCGCTAATGGGGCAGCGCACACAGTGCGGCTGTGTGCGATGACAGCTCCTGGCCTCACTTTGCCAAGGCGACCCCCCCCTCCACCACCACCAACCCTGACCCTGGAAAACAACCCCGACTCCAGATACTCTCCCCCCACGCCTCTCACTCTCTGTACCCCACGCAGATTTTCCCTTGCACCCCTCGCTCCCCATACCAGGGGTGGGACTCTCATGGCGCGTCACTTCATATCAATGGCTATTGTTTATTTATTATTCCGCTCCTTCATACCCAAGAGAGTCTCGGCGAGTCTGAAGACTATTTTTTTTTCAGGAGGGTCCTGCCAAGTTTCCCCCCAAAGGTACTTGAAAGGAAAATGACTCTCCAGACTCAGTGGGTAAAGGGCAGAGTAATCATCATCACCACCGCTCTGTAAGGTTAGAGGCGCAGCCGTGCAATTGGTTTCTCACGCCACTCCTGGCGTAAGGGACCTCTAGAGAAGGAGCTCCAGAAAGCCCCTCTGGAGAGTAATATGCCTACTCTTCCACGATGGACAGACGTCTGGGAACAGATGCGAGTACCCACACTTCACCCCGCCACTCGCGACCTGCCAACTGACCTACTGCTGGCTGGGCGAGGGGGCGGGGGGTGATACACTTCATTGCTTTAACTGCCGCGCCGTGAGATCGCGCCTAACCGGAGACACCTCCGCATTGCAAGTCCAGTGTGCTTCTCCACCACGGCTCGGTGGCTCTGTAGCCGCGTTTCACCACACCTCGCCACTGCCGCTGCTGCTGGTCTCCACTGCCGGTCCAGAGAACACGTGCGGCATTTCCTCTCCGTGTTTTTAAAACAACACTCCAGTTAAATAAATTAAACCGGCGCTGTTCTATGGGAAGAAATTAAGACGCCGCTACGAGGGGGGGGGGGGGGAGCACAGCGGCCGTGGCGGGGGGGGGTCCCGGATCCACGCCACGTGTGGTGCATCGTCGGTCGTCGGCGCAAGTGAAAACGCCGATAAACACAAGACAAGGACATGAACGTGAACCAATGTCTCTCCGATGGCTCTGCGTGTGTGCGCCTATCTCACCTCACCGCACGTCCGGCCCCGCTCTCCGATTGACGTCGATTGTTATTGTCGCTGCTGCATTTTCTGTTCCATTTCTCACGCGACGCCGTTGTTTTAGCTACGATTGGTCTCCGCTTCAATTGCTGCCCTCTACTTAGTTGTTTCGTTGTTGTTTGTGACGCGATTGCTTTTGTGATTTGGGTGATCAAGGTCACTCTTCCAGGCCTGGTCACGTGAGTCCTCGCGTGGTCTCACACAGCGAAGGCGCCTTCGATCGGTGTTTACATTTCTTTTCGTCTCACTTCATCTCTGTCTCTGGCCTCCATCGCTTACGTCACCCCACGAAGGTTCTAGAAATTGAAAGTAGTAGGGGGAGGGGGGGGCAAACATTAATTTCGTGTGAGCGATGTTCGCTTTAATTCGCTCGATCAAACGTAGCGATGTGGCCTCGATAAGAGCGTCTTCAATCAGTGCGCGCCACCTGATGTGGCCGCAAGGGCCAGATACGCGTAGACATTGACCAACGCGCGGAAGGAAATCTAAAAATGTACGAAAATAAGTTTGGAGAGCT
Source organism: Lethenteron reissneri (assembly GCF_015708825.2). Lineage (NCBI taxonomy): Eukaryota > Metazoa > Chordata > Hyperoartia > Petromyzontiformes > Petromyzontidae > Lethenteron > Lethenteron reissneri. The sequence continues at coordinate 527,719 of NC_083805.1, forward strand.
GCACGCTTGGATTACCACCAGGGTAGAGAGAGAGAGAGCGCGAGAGAGACGGTGAGCACGGGGATGAGATAATCTACTCCAGTTGAGAGACACCGGAGCGACGGTGAGGAACGGCGAGTGGGGCTTGGTGCAGGCCGCGTTGTCAGAATGGGCGACGGGCGATGGTCGAGAGCAACTGCGGAGTGGCGACCAAGGGAGTGAACACGTCCCAAGAGGGCGTCCCCCGTGGAGATGGAGCAATCAATTCATCTCGACATGGCAACGGCTTGGAGAGGCCTTCCTCTAGCAGTGGAGACATCGTTGATGATGACGATGCCTGTGCGCGTGTTGTGGCAC
>NC_083805.1:528554-541054 GCF_015708825.2 Lethenteron reissneri
CGTACAAAGATCCCCCATGTAGCCCTTAACAGACCGCTCGAAAGCATCTTTGAAGGCCGACACGGCACACGAGGGGGTGGCTGGCCAGCACCACGCCCGGCCGCCTTTGTCTCCCTAGTGCCGATGTTTACATTCCGCACCGAGGACAGTACTCATATGAGGCTGAGTCGACCTAGGGGAGGCCCACTCGTGACTGGTGTTGGTCGTGAACAGATGTTGGGGCAGTGCTGTTAGCGAGTAGCACCAGCGGACTCCACAGACACGCGCGCACACTCTCGAGGGAGACACTCTCAGCTCAAGACGCGCGATCCATAACGAGGTGAACGAGGACGCTGGCTGGGACCCCTCTTTACGGTGGGGTGGGGGGGACACCTCTCCACTCCAGGATCCCAGGCGAGCGCGTGGGGGGGGGGGGGGGGGCTTTGAGTTGACGAGAGAGAAGGGGGGGGCGTGAACCCACGCTCACCGCTTTGCTCCCCCCCCTGCACATCCCCCCACCCCTACGGCGCCTTCGAAATCCGCGGAAGTTCCTTGCTGGGGGTGGTAGCGGGATGTGTAGTGGGGGTGATTGGGGGGCTGGGGGGGGTAGTGGGGGCCCCTGGTAACAGATCCCCCTCGCGCTTGCGGTAACTCGCGCCGGGCCCCGCGCTAATGGGCGCTGTCTGGGACCCCGCCCCTAATGGGTTATCATCGGAACGTGCAATTAATTTCCTGCGCTTTCATTTTAATAGAAAACTTCCTCGCTTGGGTTACGCGGGGCGGCCGCGGTGGACGCAATCAGCGCGCGCCGAAAGGCGATCCGCGCTCCGCTCCGCTCCCCCTCTCTCTCTCTCCTCACCCCTCCGTCTTTGTCTCTTCGCTCCCCAAGATCCACCTCACCTCCGTCACTCTCCACGGGCGCGCGCGACACTCGCTCTCTGCACTCTCCCCACTCTCACTTCTCCACTCTCCCGACTCTCCCCCCCCCCCACTCTCACTTTCTTCCCCTCATTCCCACCTCTTCCCACTCCTCCCACAGTCGCCTCTGCCCATCCGTTTATCCATTTCCTCTCTCTCACTCTTTCCTTTCCCCCGCACTCCCTCTATCCTTTCTCTCCACTCCCCACTCGTTTAGTGACACGAGGATGGGGGCCACGTGGCGCAAAGTGAACGCGACCCCAGTCCCCCGCGTGTGTGGTGTCCACGCGTGCGTGTTCATGCGTGTGCGTGGTCACGCGTGCGTGTTCACGCGTGCATGTTCATGCGTGCGTGTTCACGCGTGCATGTTCATGCGTGTGCGTGCGTGTCCACGCGTGCGTGTTCATGCGTGTGTGTTCACGTGGGTTAGCGCGCTGCGCTACGAAGCCGCCGACCCGAATTCGATTCCGGCTCACGGCCACCAACACCAGTGATGATTATCTGAATCGGTTCTGGGTCGCGCCTAGGTCGACTCAACCTTGAATGAGTACCTGATGCGGTGTGTATTTCCACTCGGGAGATAAAGGTGGCTGGGCGTGGTGCTGGCCACCCCCCCCTCGTGTGCCATTCCGGCCTTCATAAGTGCTACTCGCTTAAAGCACTTGCCCCAAGAGTATGTCGAGGCTATACGGGGGACCTTTGTTTGTGTGTGTCGGGTTGCGAATCTACTCCCCCCGCGCGCTTTCGCCCTGAGTTTATCGAAATTCAGGCCACGCGCGGCGTAACTGAATGTACGTGGAGCACAATGCAATTAATTAATATTATATCGAGAGAGAGAGATACGTGGAGCTCTCTGTGTATAACTTGATCCCGGATAACACAATAGAGACGCGGCGCGCCACAGACGGTGAAGATGAATTCGCGGCGCTCGGATCGAAGAGCCGGGGGCCGCGAGACGCCGGGGCCGCGAGGCGGAGAGGCCGGCCGGGTCAGGGGTCAGAGATGAGAGTGCTCTCGACACGAGCTGCTGCGGACTTTAATAATTGATGAGCGGCGGGAGGCGGCCGCGCTGGAGCCCCCCGTCACAGCCGACACCCCGACTCACAAATCACAGCCTGAACCCCCCTCCACGCAGCAACTCTCTACCCCCACGAGCCCCGCCCCCCCATCGCCCCATCCCGGGGTGACGGGGTCACGCGAGGGCGCCTCGTACGCGCGGAAATCAGATTTGCTTCGGCCCCATTTCCCGCGCTCGCCGAGGTCACGTGGGGAGAAGGGGAGGCTCGCGGTGCCCGTCACCCGATCTCCGATCCTCATCTCATCCCCACCCCACCATCACCTCCATCACCTCCCACCTGCCCGGCGTGGGCGCTTCGTCTCTGGTCGGAGCGGTCCAACTCGCAGACTCAGCAACTCGCGCCGCGCGCCCACGCGAGTTCAAAAGCGGTCGCTGCCTCTCGTCAACGGCGCGCCGGGTCGCTCCCTACCCCCCCCCCTCTTTTGTCTCTCGCGGAGTCCCTCCCCACTCCCCCCTCCGCCGGGGTCTCCTTCTACCCCTCGCTGGAAGGGATCGTGGCACGGAGATGCGTGGCCCGCAGTGGGGAGTGCGTGACAGAGCGTGCAGCGCTTGTCAGCGTGCTTCGGTGTGCGTGTGTGTGTTTGGATGCGTGCGTATGTGTGTCTGTGTACCTCAATGTGTGTCTGCCTCGATGTGTGTGTTCCTCTGTGCATGTTCCTCTGTGAATGTACCTCTGTGTGTGTTTTGCTCTGGTGTGTCCATCTGTCTGTGTGTGTTCATCTGTCTGTGTGTCAGCGGTGGCGCAATGGTTAGTCCTCTGCGGCACGAATCCCACTACCCGAGTTCGATTCCTATTACCGCGGCCACTACCACGGCGAATATCTGAGCTTGCGCTTGGCCTCCCCTAGGTAGACTCAGCCAGAAGCGAGTACCTTGTGCAGTGTGTAAACATCGCCACTGTGAAGCCAAGGGTGGCCGGGCGTTGTACTGGTCACCGTCCCCCTCGTGTGCCGCGCTTGCCTTCCATAGGAGCTCGCTAACAGCACTTGCCCCAAACGCCTAAGGCGAAACAGAGGATCTTTCTCTTTGTTTTGTTTACGTGTGTGCCTGTGCCGTGTAACTCCGCGTGAATGTGTGTGTGCACGCGCGCGCGAGTGTGTGCGTGAGTGATGAGTTCTGTGCTTGCCGATGCTGGGAGAGCTCGCGCGCGCGCGTGCCTCTTGTGGGGGCGCACACACGCGCACACACGCGCGCACACACGCACGCACACATACGCACACACACACGCGCGCTGTATCGGGTGGCCTAAGGAAAGCAGAGCTGGAGGAAGCGGGGCTGGCGGGGAGACGCGGGCGGGCGGGCGGCCGCGCCGGGCAAAGCGAGAGGCTGCTGCTGCTGCTCAGTGTCAGCGAGAGGGCACGGGGCGGGCGGCACTCACACGGCACCCACACGGCTCCCGCCTCTCTCCAGCCTCGCTTGCACTTCACACGCACACACACACAAACCTGCCGGCACGTCACGTGCGTATATAACACAAGCGCGAGTACACACGCCACACACACACACGTACACACACACACGTACACACACACGTACACACACACCTATACTCCACAGCCACAAGGACAAAGGGCCCCTGCATATCCTTTAACAGGCTTGTAGGGACCAATTGCTGATGGGGCGGGTGGCCAGTATCAAGCCCGGCAGCCTTTGTCTCCCCAGTGCTGATGTTTATGCATCGCACCGGGCACTAACTTGAGGCTGAGTCGACGTCAGGGAGGCCCAGGACCGGTTCAGACATTCGCCACTGTTATTGGTCGTGAGCGCGAATCGAGTCGCCGGGTTCGTAGCGCAGTGCGCAAACCGTTGCGCCACCGCTCCTCACACAGCTTTACCTGGGCCTGCCCACCATCATGAAGTTCCTTAATAATTGTGAGCATACATACACACACATAACACAGACAAGACATTAACACTCACGCACAGGACACACACACACTGCATTGCCGCCCTCCCACTGGGTATGAAGGCAAATCACGCACAAGCACGCGCGATTTATAAGAATAATACGAATGAGTAATTGAGTGCGCGTGGTACTGGCGCTGCGGTTCTCATAGCGCGGGGCGATCTGCACGCAGGTAGCGCTGCTGATGCTGCTGCTGCTGCTGCCAGGTAGGCGCTGCTGATGCTGCTGCTGCTGCTGCTGCCAGGTAGGCGCTGCTGATGCTGCTGCTGCCAGGTAGGCGCTGCTGCTGCTGCGCGTAATCCCAATTGGCGGAGAAATTTTTAAGTGGGACCACAATGCCCACGAACAATGGCCTCCTCATTTCGAATGCCATCACGGGATCTTTAACACCCACTCACTCTGAAGCCAGACACCAACCGCGCACCTCCGCAACAAGAGGCGGACGATCGACTGCTTGCCAACGTCACGGCCGCGTGTAAACACGCTTTACACACTACACGTCCACACACATAAACAAAGATCCCCCGTATAGCCTTGGGCAGACTATTGAGGAAAGTGCTGTTAGCGAGCACGTATGAAGGCAACCTAGGGGAGGCCCAGGACCGGTTCACATATTCGTCACTGATGTTGGCCGTGAGCGAGAACCCGGGTCGCCGGGTTCGTAGCGCAGCACGCTAACCACTACACTACCGCTCCCTACACACACACACAAACACATATAGACACACATATAAACACACATAAACAAACTACACGTACAAAGACAAAGATCTCCCATGTAGCCTCAGCAGACTGTTGGGGCGGACGCGGCACACGAGGAAGTGGGTGGCCAACACCACGCCCAGCCGCTTTTGTCTCTCCGGTGGCGGTATTTTCACACCACACCAGGTACATTGTTTAGGCTGAGTCTATCTACGGGAGGCCCATGACCGGTTTAGATAATCGTCACTGGTGTCTTGGCCGTGAACGGGAATCGAACTTATGTCGCCGGCTTCGTAGCGCAGCCAAAAAAACCGCTGCACTACGACTCCCCACAGGACACGTACACACATCACACCATGCCCCCAAACATACGAATACTCCACACGGAGACACACACATGCCACACGCACAGACACACATACCACGCACATAACACTTTACACACACAATACAAATACCTCTAACACACACGCGCGCGCACAGACTTCACACTCACACACGTAAATATAAACACCTCACAACCACGCATCACACACACACACAATGACAGCTACACAAAGATAAGGATCCCCGTGTAGCCTCACCAGACGATTGGGGCAAGTGGTGTTAACGAGCGACTATCAAGGCCGGCACGGTACACGGAGGGGGTGGTGCGGTCAGAACCACGTTCGGACGCATTTGTCTTCCCCAGTGATGATATTTACACCCCACACAAACATGCATACTAGTCACTACGAGATATAATTTAGACCCGTCGCACCCCCACACACACACACTGCCGACACACTCCGCACACACAGCCACACACCGCACACACAACACCTCACACATCGCCACACACACACACCGCACACAACACACCTCACACATCACCACCCTCCGCACACACTGCCCACATACACACAAACCTCACACATCACCACACAGACACCTCACACATCACCACACACACAGCCCACACACCGCACACACACACACTGCCGACACACACCGCACACACACACACCTCACACATCACCACACACACCCCTCGACCCTCATCCCTCGCTCTCGCCCCTCAATTCCCACCCCTGTGTAGGGGGCAGTTCACGAATGGGGGGAGGGCATTGCCCCCCCCCCCCCCCCACTCGTGACGTGGGGAACGCGTGGCTCCGTTTGAAGTGAGGAGCGGACAGCGAGGGGCGGGGCAGGGGCTGGGCGGGGGAAAGGGGCGGGGTGGGGGGATTCCGACGCTGTCTGCTCAGCGTCACGCGTCCCTCGCGGGGGGTGTCGCGGGGGGTGTCGAGAGGAGGGGGGGGCGAGAGGGGGGGGGGGGGCGAGAGGGCGAGGACTCGCACGAGGTTCACGTAGACACACGCAGAGTTCGCAAACACACCGAGTACAAAGATCCCCCATGTAGCTATAACATATTGGTGGGGTAAGTGCTGTCAGCGAGCTCCTATGAAGGCCGGCATGGCACACGATGGGACGGGTGGCCAGTATCACGGTCGGCAGCCTTTGTCTCCCCAATGCTGATGTCTATGCACTAACTTGAGGCGGAGTCGACCCTAGGGAGGCCCAGGACCGGTTCAGATATTCGCCACTGTTATTGGTCGTGAGCGCGATCGGCTCGGCGGGTTCGTAGCGCAGTGCGCCAACCATTGCGCCACCGCTCCCCACACAGCTTTACCCGGGTCTGCCCACCATCATCATGTCCTTAATGATTGTGAGCAGAGGGTCTGGGACGCCGAGAGCACGATGAATAACCTAGAGGCACATAAATAATGCACACACAACACCAACAACAACACACACACAACAAAAAACAACACACAACAACAACAACACACACAACCAACAACACACACACACACACCAACAACACAACAACAGCAACACACACACCAACAACAACACACACCAACAACACACACACACCAACACACAACACACACACACCAACAACACAACACACACCACACCAACAACAACACACACCAACAACACACACACACACCAACAACACACACACACCAACAACACACACACCAACAACAAGACACACACACCAACAACAACACACACAACAACAACAACACACACATCAACAACACACACACACACAACAACAACAACACACACAACAACACACACAAAACAATACAACAACAACACACACACCAACACACACAACAACAACACACACACACACACCAACAACACACACACAACAACAACACACACACGAACAACACACACACACCAACAACACACACAAACCAACAACACACACAACAACAACACACACAACACCAACAACACACACAACAACAACACACACAACAACAACACACCAACAACAACACACACAACAGAGACATTAACACTCACAGACACCCCCCACACACACGCCGCGCACAGACACCAACACGCGCGCGAGGTAACCGAGGCGCTTTCGCTCCCTATCAGCTCCACGTGGGCGGCGAAGGAGGCCTTTGATGATGCCGGGAGCCGGGGCCGGAGCCTCGGCGCATTCCTGGGTCCCGCGCCGAGACCGCGGCCCGGGCAGCGAACGGGACACGCGGGCGTGACACACACACACAGACAAAGTTCCCCCGGGTAGCCTATACAAACTGTTGGGGCAAGTGCTATCGGCGAGCACACGAGGGGGGGGGGGGGGATGACCAGAACCGCCCCAGGCTGCCTTGTCTCCATAGTGGCGATGTTTACGCGTCATACCCGTTTGAGGCTGAGTCGAGCTAGGGGAGGCACAGGACTGGTTCCGATAATCGTCACTGATGTCGGGTAGCCGGGTTCGTAGCGCAGCACATAACCACTGTGCCACTGCTCTCCACGCGCACACACACATATCTCACACACACATATCTCACACACACATACACAGAAAATAACATACACACAACTACACATACACAGATACACACCGACAGACATAGACACACATTCACACGCATAACACACACATACATACAGCCACACAGTAGCACACACACCTACTCACACACACAGTGACCTCAACCACTGCAACACTGCTCCAACTCTAGCGCAGAGCGAACAGGGCGCACAGGGGGTGAGGAGCCCCCAATTTTGAGGATGTGGAGGGGGGATACCCATATTGACCCCCTCGGTACACGGTGGATGAAGGAGGGGGTGGGGGACATTTATGTTAATTTGGGGGGGGGGCAGCGGAGCCCCCCCCCCCCCGTGACTCGCCACTGGCCCTGCAGGTGAGACACAATACGAATGCGATCATCGTGATCGTGATCAGCCATGAGTCCTGCCCAAGCCGCACTCACGCCTCTCAGCAGTCTGGATGATGATCTCACGAACCGGCCGCCGTGTCTTCTCTAATCCTCGTGCTCCTCTCTCTCTCTGTCTCGTGCAACATCATCACAACTCAAAGATAAAGATCACCCGTATAGCCTGAACCCACTGTTGGAGCAAGTGCTGTGAGCGAGCACCTATGAAGGCCGGCATAGCACACGAGGGCGTGGATAGTCAGCACCATGTCCGGCCATCTTTGTCTCTCTTGTAACCTTGTCGACCTCGGGGAGGCCTCTGACTGATTCAGATAATCGTTACTGGTGTCAACCGTGATCGAGAATAGAACTCGAGTGGTCGAGTTCATGACGCAGCGCCCTAACCACTGCGCCACCGCTCCCCACTTACAACAACATACACACACACGCACATACGAACACACATACACACATTATACACGTAACACACAAGCGCGCACATATGTACATATACATTCACACACAATTACATGCAAAGACAAAGGTGCTTCATATAGCCCACACGGGTTGTTGGGGCAATTGCTGTTAAGCAAGCAGGTATCGAAGGCCGGCACGGCGCACGAGGGGCGGCGTGACCAGCCCCGCGCCCGGCCGCATTTGTCTCCCCAGCACCGGAAACGTTGTGGGGGGGGGGCAGTAGTCGCGTCTTGGCGCCACTAATGAGGCTGAATCCTCGCGAAGAGCCACATCACGGGGGGGGGGGGGGGGCTGGCGGCAGACAGAGGAGGGCGCCGCTGGTTTGGTGGTGACGATTGTGGCGGTGAGGAGGAGGAGGAGGACGGGGAGAGGAGGGGGCCTCGGTTCGTTATGAGACGATGAGAGGGGCCACCTCGCCGCGCGGTCCCGACCCCTCGGCGGCGGGTGTCGCCGGACCCCCGGGCCGAAGCGCGCACGCCTCTCCGCGCGCGTTTGTCGCTCACAATGGCTGACGGCCCCCCCCCCCCTTCATTCCGCCAATTACCCGGGCTGTGGGCGAAGCGGGCGGGGGAGGAGGTGGACACACTGTACACATTTAGTCGTTCACTACTAGAAAAGACGAATCCCAAAGTCGGAATTGTATGGTCACGTGTGCCATGTGCAGTCACGTGTTCACGGCGTGTTCACGGCGTGTTCACGGCGTGTTCACGTGGTGTTATCGCCCACAGCTCATAACGCGGGTTTTTGTTACAGAGAATCGGGCGGGGGGGGGGGGTATTTGTGTTGGAGGGGGGTGGGGAGGGGTGTAAGTTGGGGGTGTATGTGGGGATGGGGGGGATAAGGGATGTTTATTTTTATTTATTAAACGACTTCACCAGGATAATAAACACATCCTCATTCGAGATCCAAACATAATCGAACCTCCTCCTCCTCGCCTTGACATTCCTCCTCCTCCTCGTCAAAGCCACCGGTGGCACCATCACCAGCTGCACGGGGCCGATGCGAACCGCATCTCCTTCATGAATGGACAATCAAGACACCGCCACGGGAGGAGGGCGATTTGTGGCCACGTGACCCCACTGTGGACCGCACGGTCAACCACTGCAGCTGTTTTCTCCTTCGACAGAGGAGGCGGAACAGCACAATGTCACCAAGTCTGTCGCGGCTGAAGCCCTCTCTGGTCGTGGCCAGCAACAGGAGCTCGACGTTGGCATGGAGCTCATGGGATGGAGATGGACACGTCGCGTTTGCGAGGGCGTCCAGGATGTCCGCAGTGATATTAAGGCAGTGGTTCTTAACCTTTTTGGAGGTACCGAACCCCACCAGTTTCATATGCGCATTCACCGAACCCTTCTTAATTGTAAAAATAAAATATGATTTTTTCAAATTCAAAACATAGGTGTATATGTTTTACTGGTGCACAATCATATGAGTCGGGTGTGTGTCTTAACCTCCGCCGAACCCCTGAGACTGACTCACCGAACCCCTGGGGTTCGATCGAACCCAGGTTAAGAACCACTGTATTAAGGTTTAGGATGTTTGTGAACTCGAATTGTCTTGATGTGACCCAAGTCGCCCTTGCAAAAGAGGCGATGATGATGCATGTGTCTCACTGGGTTCATTGAAAACCTCCTGGTTACGTAAAGGAAACACGGACTGCATTGCCATTGGTGTCGGGGGAGACGGGACGCGCAGCCTGTTGGCCTTGCTGCCTCGCCGCCCTCTCGGCTCACAATGGCCACCTCCTGGCCTGGAGGAGGTCGGCCACAGAGGGGGCCTCTGCGTCGCTGACTGCTGCTGCAGAGGGCGCAGAGTGGGGGGGGGGGGGGGGGGGGCGGTGAGGAGGGGGCCTTGCCCGGGGTAGCACCCACGTCTCTCTGGGGCTTGGTGCGGTGCCTGCGCTGGGCCAACGTTACCTGCACCCGTGTACACACATCCCGTGTACACACACTCCACGTGTACACACATCCCGTGTACACACATCCCGTGTACACACACTCGACGTGTACACACATCCCGTGTACACACACTCCACGTGTACACACACCCAGTGTACACACATCCCGTGTACACACACTCACGTGTACACACATCCCGTGTACACACACTCCACGTGTACACACATCCCGTGTACACACACTCCACGTGTACACACACCCAGTGTACACACATCCCGTGTACACACACTCCACGTGTACACACATCCCGTGTACACACACTCCACGTGAACACACATCCCGTGTACACACACTTCATGTGTGCTCACATTTCAGTGTACACACCTTCAATTTAAAAGTCGAAAGTTTATTTTTTAATACCAGGATTGAGTATAATTCCCCGTGCAGACGCACTTCCCGTGCACACCGACTCCCCGTGCACTCTGCGTGTATCTCACTTCAACCCTCGACGACGATGACATCCCTCACGTGGGAGAGACGCGGGCAGCTGTCGGCAGAGCCGCGTTTGAGCTGTGAGAGTATTGGCGACAGCGGAAGAGCTTAGCAGCAGACATTGCAGGGAGAGTGGGACAGAGCTGGGGGGGGGGGACGTGGCAGAGCTGGGAGGGGGGGGACGTGGGAGAGCTGGGGGGGGGGACGTGGGAGAGCTGGGAGGGGGGGGGCGTGGGAGAGCTGGGAGGGGGGAGGGACGTGGGAGAGCTGGGGAGGGGGGACGTGGGAGAGCTGGGAGGGGGGGGGGACGTGGGAGAGCTGGGAGGGGGGGGACGTGGGAGAGCTGGGAGGGGGGGGACGTGGGAGAGCTGGAAGGGGGGAGGACGTGGGAGAGCTGGGAGGGGGGGGGACGTGGGAGAGCTGGGAGGGGGGGGACGTGGGAGAGCTGGGAGGGGGGAGGACGTGGGAGAGCTGGGAGGGGGGGGGACGTGGGAGAGCTGGGAGGGGGGGGGACGTGGGAGAGCTGGGAGGGGGGGGACGTGGGAGAGCTGGGAGGGGGGAGGACGTGGGAGAGCTGGGAGGGGGGGGGACGTGGGAGAGCTGGGAGGGGGGGGGACGTGGGAGAGCTGGGAGGGGGGGGACGTGGGAGAGCTGGGAGGGGGGAGGACGTGGGAGAGCTGGGAGGGGGGGGGGACGTGGGAGAGCTGGGGGGGGGGGGCGTGGGAGAGCTGGGGGGAGGGGGGGAGAGCTGGAGAGAGTGGCTGGGAGCCACGCTCACCAGGTGAGGAGGAACGCGCCGCTCCTCGCCGCTGTGGCTGCGCTTCCGTCTCTTGTCGAGAATGGACTCCGAGATGGAGGCTGTGGGGAGGGAGAGGGGGGGGGGACTTGGGGCAGGGAAGGGGGGGGGCAGTCTGCGGGACTCGTCATTTTGAAATCGCAGGCCGTGGCGCGGGCGCGTGTAACGGCAGCTCCGCGCCCTCTCCATTCGCCCATCCATCACCACCCACCCGGCACCCCCCCCCCACCCGGCACCCCCCCACCCGGCACCCCCACCACCCGTGCGGGCCGAGGCGCGCGCGGACCTCAACAGCAGCAGCAGCGGCAGCAGCGACCCAGGCCCCGGGCCACGCAAACTGCGCGCCGAGCGCCTCGCGTCTGCCTTGAACTCACAGCGGAGGATCACACTCCGCACTGCGAGAGCTGTCACTACTCCCCGTCAGTCCCCGCGGCTCCACGTCCCCGTGTCTCGGGCGCTCCTCTGCGTGTCTCATGGCTCCCCGTGTCTCTCCGTGGCTCCCCGGGTCTCCCCGTGGCTCTCCGTGGCTCCCGAGACAGACCCAGGGGGAGCACTGCGGCACCGGACCGCTGTTCCCCTGGGGGGAGCTCCGCGCGCCGCAGGCCACGCGGGCTCCGCCTTGCTGATGATGTCGCTGCTGCTGCTGCCGGTGTTGTTGTTGCTGCTGCTCTGTGTGAGTTAATGCGTCTCTCAGCGAGTCTATGAGTCTCTGCGTATGTGACCGGCGATCGGCCTGATACCCTCTGCCCCGCTACGTTTGAGAATTCGGTTTAATCCGCGAGCGACTAGAACCCGAGTTGGGACCCCCATCCCCTCGCGCTTCATGATGCTGTTGTTGTTGTGGCTGTATTTGTTGTTGTTGTTGTCGCTGTATTTGTTGTTGTTGTGGCTGTATTTGTTGTTGTTGTGGCTGTATTTGTTGTGGGTGTATTTGTTGTTGTTGTGGCTGTATTTGTTGTTGTTGTGGCTGTATTTATTGTTGTTGTGGCTGTATTTGTTGTTGTTGTTGTGGCTG
>NC_083805.1:546054-776054 GCF_015708825.2 Lethenteron reissneri
TGTTGCTGTGTGTCTCACAGACACAGCCTGCGAGGGAGGCGATGCTGCTGCTGTTGCTGTGTGTCTCACAGACACAGCCTGCGGGGGAGGCGATGCTGCTGCTGTTGTTGTGTGTCTCACAGACACAGCCTGCGAGGGAGGCGATGCTGCTGCTGTTGTTGCTGTGTCTCACAGACACAGCCTGCGGGGGAGGCGATGCTGCTGCTGATGCAGCTGTTGTGGTCTCGCCTCGGGGCGCCTCCACTGGCAGCTGTCCCTGTGTGACACGTATGTTCGTTGAACTTCTTTCGCACCGTACGGAGACAACCGTGCTGGTCGGAGGTTCGGGAAATCGGAGGCGCTGCCGTGTTTCACAGACACAGCCTGCGGTAGTTGTACAGTAGGGGGTAGGGGGGGCAATGCTGCTGCTGCTGTGCCAATCGCAATTGAGTCATTTGCTGGTGATTATTCTAATTTGGTCAAGTTGGACCGTGACGCCGGCACGGGATCTTTAACGTCCCCACACCGTGAATGACGCACAGACGACGCGTCCTAAGATTATTCTCACGATGAATCCACCCGCAGAAACAAAACTATTAACCAGAGCGACCTGCCGGGGTCGAACCACGAAGCTTTGCAACACGCGTCATCACCCACATACACACGTGACATGGGCGACGTTTGGGGCAATGGCCCTTCTTCATGACAGCAGAGAGACCATGATAGTGTCCACTCGTGTCCATCGCTGTGGGACGCGGTCTCGCATTGTAGACGCGGCGTGCACCTCAATCCACTGCTGGATGAGGGGCGGGCCGCGGGGGGCGATTTGACCATACTTCACCACGCTGGTCAGTGCCGGTCGAGGAAGGTGAGAGGGCAGTGAATGTTGCCGTGTGGTTACAACGGCAACGCGTCCACGCGCGGATTCACATCGCATCGCGTTGTGAATATCTCGGTAAATACTCACGAAATCAGTGGTGTGTCGTTATCGCTCCGTGTACTTTGTAGTTGTTAGTCGAGTATGTCACGACTATTTGTATACGTGTGTGTGTCACCTGCGTGCATGCGCGTTGTGTGTGTGTGTTTTAATGTGTATGTATGTGTCGTGATGCACTAGAGAGACGCTAAAGTAGGAGGCACTCTGCTTATTTAGAGCCCTCGCAGGCAGAGGGAATACTTGAATCGGGTCAGGACAGCAACAGGCTGCCTGGCCCACGAGGCTGAAGGCGAGGGTAGAGGCGGTGTTGAAGACGAACACTCCAGGGGTCCACTCCAACTACCGCCCCGAGTCCTCTCCGGGTCCCCCTTTTTCCCCCCCCCCCCCCCCAGCGCAGCCTCGCCCTCCCTCGGCTACGCCCCCCTTCTCGAACCTCCTCGAAGGTTCCCGGCTTTCTCCCGTACCCCCTCCGCCACCTCTCCCCACGTCCCTTCTCCGTAGCGTATGTCGCGTTATGCTTGACGTGCATGCTGTGTTGATGTTGTGTATTTTGTATTGATCTTGTGTATATTGTGGCGATGTTACATAGTATCTTGATGTTGTGTATACTGTGTTGATGGTGCGTATATTGTGTCGAAGTTGTGTATATTGTGTCGATGTGTGTATTGTGTTGCTGCTGTGTATATTGTGTTGATGGTGTGTATATTGTGTTGATATTGTGCATGCTGTGTTGCTGTGTATATTATGTTGATGGTGTGTATATTGTGCTGCTATTGTGTATGCTGTGTTGATGCTGTGTATATTGTGTCGATGTTGTGTATGTTATGTTGATGTGTATATTGCGTTGATGCTGTGTTTACTGTGTTGGTGTTGTGTATTTTGTGCTGATATTGTGTATGCTGAGTAGATGGTGTGTGTATTGTGTGTATGTTGTGGATGTTGTGTATGCCCTGTTGAGTATTGATCAGGAGGCGCCAGGTTTCCACGTGGCCGCAGGAGCCAAATTCACGGACTGCCCGCTCAATCCGCGTTCATTGACCCGGGGACGCCAATTAATTAATTAATAATCCATTAATCGACCCGCGGGGCGACTCGGGGGCGAGGGTCGCGGACCCCCCCCCCCTCCCCCCGAGTCGCGTCTCACACCCCGTGAACTCGGGACGGGGGCTCGTACCACGCCACGCATGACACGCCACGGTGTAGCGAATACCATACTGCACACCACGCAGCACAATACACCACGCCCCAATGGTACTCCGACGACCAAGATAAATCCCACGCCAACTCCCATGCAAAACACCGCGCCACAAAGCGCGTCCCACGCGAGACCGCCACGGCGCGCGCAGGAGGATGCCCCGTGCCACCACGGCGTCTATCGCCGGAGAGCCGCTCCCGCCGCTCTAATTGCTGCTGTGGTCTCGCGGGCAGAGGGGCTAGCGCCTCGTGAGGCGCGGGATGTGTTCACCGCGGTGCCTTCGAAGGGAGAGAGATCGTTTTCAATCATTGCATTGATCAAACATATCAACAACGGCGATCTGCGATGGAACAGCAGCAGCAACAAAGCAACAACCTCACCGTGTGCGCAACGGGACAGGCAAAGTGGCATCTGAGAGGCAGAGAGAGGAGGAGGAGGAGCACGTGGACCAGAAAATAAATGCAAATCTCGCACCGCGTTGTCTGCCAATATTCATTTTTGAGCGGCTATGGGGGGCATGCCGCATGGCTGGCAGGCGAGATGACGAACGGGGCTCGAGACTAACCACGGGCGGCACGGCACGGCAGGCTGAGGATTGAACACGCTCCCGAGAGGAGGCCCACAGTAGCGATGGGAGGGATGGGGATCAGCTCGGTGACCTGCACGCATCGCGGGCGGGCGGAGGGATGGCCAGAGGCATGGGTTAGTGGGGGCTCATCCAGCAGTGGATCGGCCGTGGCTGGTGACGTTGCAATAAAACCGCGCGCGCCGTGTTCACGGTCGGCGGAGGGGCGGCGGTGAATGCCGCGGTGAGGGAGACGCGGGGACCGGATCGCGACGATGTCGGAGTACCGTGGGCATCGCCGCGGTCGTCCCGCCTCGTCCCCGTGGCCACGCTCGCGGCGTCCCCCGCAGTGGAGTCGAGAGTCGTGAGGAGCGGAAGCCCCCTCGTATTCTAGCCGGAGGAAGAGAGATCCCACAGACAAAGATCCCCCGTGTAGCCTTCACAGACTGTTAGGGCAAGTGCTGTTAGCCTGCACTATACATTCCGGAACGGCGCGTGAGGGGTTGCCACTACCACGCCCGACCGCCACTGTCTCCCAAGTGGCGATATTTCCACAACGCCCCAGGTACTAATTTGAGGCTGAGGTGACCTAGGGGAGGCTCAGGATTGGTTCGGATGATCGTTACTGGTGTTGACCAGAGAATCTGATTCGGGTCGCCGGGTTCGTAGTGCAGTGCACTAACTACTGCACCGCTGCTCCCACAGCCCAGGGAACACACGTGGACACACAGGGACACGCAGGCGTCTTGTGTGTGAGTGTGTGTGCGTGTGTGTGAGTGTACATACATGTACTTGTGTGGGAGAGTGTGTATTTATATGTTTGTGTTTCTATGGTGGGGAGCGGTGGTGTAGTGGTTTGAGCACTGCTCTATATACGACTCAAGAGACCACCTGTTGTGACGTGTCATAGACCACCTGTTGTGACGTGTCATAGACCACCTGTTGTGACGTCATAGACTACCTGTTGTGACGTGTCATAGACTTCCTGTTGTGACGTGTGATAGACTTCCTGTTGTGACGTGTGATAGACTTCCTGTTGTGACGTGTGGTTGTTGAGGGAAACATGCGGAAATTGTCCCAACAGTCTGCTGAAGACTATACGGTGGACCTTTGTCTTTATATATGTTTGTGTGTATATATATACACACGTGCGTATATGTGACCACGTGCGTGCATATTGATGCGTGTTCATATGTACGTATGTACGTGTATATGGTTGTTGGCCGTTGTGTGTGTTTATTTGTGCATGTGCGTGTGTATTTGCGTCTTTATGCATATTTTAATACCGCATAGCTATTTATGTATTGGCACATGTCTACATGCACGGCTTGAATAGATAATTTGACGGTTAAGGTGAGTGGCCTTGGACAGGACGCGTCGCTAGAAGGGTTGGTGGCCGCTGGGCGAGACTAACAGAGGAGTGGCAGCCAAAGTCGGGAAACTCGCGCGATGGGACGTCCGCCGCGGAGACGGAGCGATCAACCCAGAGATCAACTCAGCGATCAACCCAGAGATCAACTCGGAGCTCAACTCGGAGATCAACTCGGAGATCCGCGAGCGGTGCGGTCGTGACATCGCACAACCGCGAGAGGTAGCGACGGCTTAGCTTGGGGGGGGGGGGGAGGCTCCATCCAGCAGTGGATTGATCACGGCTGCTGCTGATGATGTTGGCGTGTGTGTGTACTTAATTAACGCACGCATGTGCTGTGGTTAACACACCACACAATTCGTGAACCAACCGTGCGTGAGTGTCAGGAGGCACACGCACGCCACGTATCCTCACCAATAAAAAAGATCCCCCGTATAGCCTTAACAGACTGTAGTGGCAAGTGCTGAAGGCCGGAACGGTAGACGAGGGGGTGGGTGGGTGGCCAGCACCACGCCCGACCGCCTTTGTCTCCCCAGTGACGATGTTTACACACACACGTATCCTTACCACCACCAACAGCCAGTCCACTACTGCATGAACGCTTTCCCCAAGATATCGGCACAAATACTCGAGCCAATGCGCCCACGAAGCACCTGTACATTTCGTCACTCCATCTCCCCTCGGACGAGACCCATTGACCACGCGCAACACAATGTCTACTTCACACACACACACTCGCTTTACACACACACACACACTCGCTTTACACACACACACACTCGCTTTACACACACACACACTCGCTTTACACACACACACACACACACTCGCTTTACACACACACACACACACTCGCTTTACACACACACACACTCGCTTTACACACACACACTCGCTTTACACACACACACACTCGCTTTACACACACACACACTCGCTTTACACACACACACACTCGCTTTACACACACACACACTCGCTTTACACACACACACACTCGCTTTACACACACACACTCGCTTTACACACACACACACTCGCTTTACACACACACACACTCGCTTTACACACACACACACTCGCTTTACACACACACACACACACTCGCTTTACACACACACACACTCGCTTTACACACACACACACACTCGCTTCACACACATACACACTCGCTTTACACACACACTCGCTTTACACACACACACTCGCTTTACACACACACTCGCTTTACACACACACTCGCTTTACACACACACACTCGCTTTACACACACACTCGCTTTACACACACACACACACACTCGCTTTACACACTCACACACTCGCTTCACACACACACCACACACTCGGTTCACACACACACACTCGCTTCACACACACACACACTCGCTTTACACACACACACACTCGCTTTACACACACACACTCGATTTACACACACAAACACACTCGCTTTACACACACACACTCGCTTTACACACACACACTCGCTTCACACACACACACTCGCTTCACACAAACACACACTCGATTTTCACGCACAAACACACTCGATTTACACACACACACTCGCTTTACACACACACACTCGCTTTACACACACACTCGCTTTACACACACACACTCGATTTACACACACAAACACACTCGCTTTACACACACACACTCGATTTACACACACAAACACACTCGATTTACACACACACACACTCGCTTTACACACACACACTCGCTTACACACACACACTCGCTTTACACACACACACTCGATTTACACACACACACACACTCGATTTACACACACAAACACACTCGCTTCACACACACACTCGCTTCACACACACACACTCGCTTTACACACACACTCACTTCACACACACACTCGCTTTACACACACACTCGCTTCACACACACACACTCGCTTTACACACACACACACTCGGTTCACACACACTCGCTTCACACACACACTCGCTTCACACACACACACTCGCTTTACACACACACATACTCGCTTCACACACACACTCGCTTCACACACACACACTCGCTTTACACACACACACACTCGGTTCACACACACTCGCTTCACACACACACTCGCTTTACACACACACTCGCTTTACACACACACACTCGCTTCACACACACACACACCCTCGCTTCCCACACACACACTCGCTTTACACACACACTCGCTTCACACACACACTCGCTTCACACACACACACTCGCTTTACACACACACACACTCGGTTCACACACACTCGGCTTCACACACACACTCGCTTACACACACACACACACTCGCTTTACACACACACACTCGCTTCACCCACACACACACTCGCTTCACACACACACACTCGCTTTACACACACACTCGCTTCACACACACACTCGCTTTACACACACACACTCGCTTCACACACACACACTCGCTTTACACACACACACACACACTCGGTTCACACACACTCGCTTCACACACACACTCGCTTTACACACACACACTCGCTTTACACACACACACTCGCTTTACACACATACACACTCGCTTTACACACACACACACTCGCTTTACACACACACACACTCGCTTTACACACACACACTCGCTTCACACACACACACACACTCGCTTCACACACACACTCGCTTTACACACATACACACTCGCCCTGCCTCTCGCCCTCTCTCTCGTAGCGGAAAACAGAGGCGCGACCCGGGGTGAGAGAGAGCACGGCATGGGGAGAGAGACGAGGAGAGAGACGAGGAGGGGGGGGGGGCTATGGGGGGAAGAGAGAGGGAGAGAAAGGGGGGAGCGCGGGGAGAGAGAGGAAACGTCCCTTTGAGAGAAGCGCCCCCCCCCCCACCACCCCCCCCCACCCCCTAGCCCCTCCCCCCAACCGGGGGGCGCCAAACCCTCACCGCCGCCCATTGATTTTTTCCGCGGACAAATTTTGTAAGATGGGGGGGTGGGGTGGGGGCGATCCCGCTCGTGTCGCCTGCGCGTCCGCGCCGCCTCTGGGCGCAGCGCCGACGGCGCAGAGAGCGGCGAGGAGCCGCGCGCGGCGCTCGTCGAGTTTCCCGTAAAGCGAGACGCGCACTCGGCGCCTCCCGCGTCTCCCGCGTCTCCCGCGTCTCGCGTCTCTATCCGCAAGAACGCGCGCGCGTGCGTGTGTGTGGGTGTGTGCATGTGTGTGCGTGCGTGTGTGTGCGCGTGTGTGTGCGTGCGTGTGTGCATGTGTGCGTGTGCGTGCATGCATGTGTGTGCGTGTGTGTGTGCGTGTGTGTGCGTGTGTGTGCGTGTGTGCGTGCGTGTGTGCGTGTGCGTGCGTGAATGTGTGTGCATGTGTGTGTGCGTGTGTGCGTGCGTGTGTGTATGTGTGTGCGTGCGTGTGTGTGCGTGCGCGTGTGTGTGTGCATGCGTGTGTGCGTGTGTGTGTGTGGGTGCGGGTGTGTATGCGTGTGTGCGTGCGTGGGTTTGTGCGTGTGTGCATGCTGCGTTACGAACCCGGCCAGCCGAGTTCGATTCCCGCTCACGGTCACCAACACCAGTGGCGAATCTTTGAGTAAATGCTGGGTCTCCCCTAGGTCGACTCAGCCTCAATTGAGTATCTGGTGCGATGTGTAAACATTGCCACGAGGGAGATAAAGGCGGCCGGACGTGGTGCTGGTCACCCTCCCCCTTGTGTACCGTGTTCGTCTTTCATAGGTGCTCGCTAACAGCACTTGCACCAATAGTCTGTCAAGGCTTCATATCGCA
Source organism: Lethenteron reissneri (assembly GCF_015708825.2). NCBI lineage: Eukaryota > Metazoa > Chordata > Hyperoartia > Petromyzontiformes > Petromyzontidae > Lethenteron > Lethenteron reissneri. The sequence goes on from NC_083805.1 coordinate 553,868, forward strand.
CACGCGCCTTTGGGTATAAAATCACACTCACGCCAACTCATTTTCTCACACCAACTCACTAACTCGCTCACTAAACACCGTCACAATGCACGCACTTACACACTCACTCACTTGCTAACTCATTCACTAACGCACTCGGCAACTAACTCACTAACGCACTTACGAACTCATCCATTCAGGAACTAACTCACGAAATCACTAACTCGCTAAGTCACTCGCTCACGAACGCACTCACTAACGCACCACAAGACACTGCACCTGGCAACGCGCGGAGAGGTCACTCCCAGTCCCCTCCGACTCCGATCCGAGTCTCCATTGGAGCGCCAACCACGTGGTCACGGTCGCCATTGGAGCGACAACCACGTGGTCACGATCGCCATTGGAGCGCCAACCACGTGGTCACGGTCGTCATTGGAACGACAACCACGTGGTCACGGTCGGCTCCATCAGAGCCCAGGCCAGGGTAATGCCACGGTTCCTGCCACACGGTCAATTGCGCTGATGTTCCCATCCAGAGTAGAGCCACGAATCTGCTTGGCACGACATCCCACGTGAGGCGTTATGGAACGGCTCTACCTGAGAAACTGAGTTATATTTGCCGTGCCAGTCTCCCTTGATCACCATCACTGCTGCTGCCAATCTTCATTTTTTCGTACATCTGATGTGGATGCGATGTCTCCTTCGTATTTGTGGACGGGACACGTTGTATGGTCTGTTCAGGATGACCACAGTCGCACACTACTGGAGAGTTTTTAATTTTACATTTGTGCATCAGGTATCCGCATGTGCCATGGTTAAGTGCAGTGGATGCGATTTAGGGTGAACCTTGAGCTCCTGATGCTGCTGAACACAGCAGATTCCGCCCGAGCCTGAATCCTGCTGCCGATGCTGTTGCTGTCACATCTGGAGTGGAGCTCCCAGCTTCTACTTTACAGTTGTAGCCGATATAACTCCGAGAGAAGCAGCAGTCGGGGTGATTGATGCAGCCTGCACTCGCCGACTTGCTCGAGTCGATCGCTCACTCAGCGGCGGTCAGGCGCCTCCCCGTCACTCTCATAGCGCTACCATCAGCGGTAATGTTCCAATACCAACAACTACCATCAGCGGTAATGTTTCCATACCAACAACTACCATCAGCGGTAATGTTCCCATACCAACAACTACCGTCAGCAGTAATGTCCCCTACCAACAACAACCATCAGCGGTAATGTTCCCCTACCAACAACTACCATCAGCGGTAATGTCCCCTACCAACAACTACCATCAGCGGTAATGTCCCCTACCAACAACTACCATCAGCGGTAATGCCCCCTACCAACAACAACCATCAGCGGTAATGTTCCCCTACCAACAACTACCATCAGCGGTAATGTCCCCTACCAACAACTACCATCAGCGGTAATGTCCCCTACCAACAACTACCATCAGCGGTAATGTCCCCTACCATCAACTACTATCAGCAGTAATGTCCCCTACCAACAACTACCATCAGCGGTAATGTTCCCCTACCAACAACAACCATTAGCGGTAATATCCCCTACCAACAACTACCATCAGCGGTAATGTCCCCTACCAACAACTACCATCAGCGGTAATTGTCCCCTACCAACAACAACCATCAGCGGTAATGTTCCCCTACCAACAACTACCATCAGCGGTAATGTCCCCTACCAACAACTACCATCAGCGGTAATGTCCCCTACCAACAACTACCATCAGCGGTAATGTCCCCTACCATCAACTACTATCAGCAGTAATGTCCCCTACCAACAACTACCATCAGCGGTAATGTTCCCCTACCAACAACAACCATTAGCGGTAATATCCCCTACCAACAACTACCATCAGCGGTAATGTCCCCTACCAACAACTACCATCAGCGGTAATGTCCCCTACCAATAACAACCATCAGCGGTAATGTTCCCCTACCAACAACAACCATCAGCAGTAATGTCCCCCTACCAACAACTACCATCAGCGGTAATGTCCCCCTACCAACAACTACTATCAGCGGTAAGTCCCCCTACCAAACAACTACCATCAGCGGTAATGTCCCCCTACCAACAACTACCATCAGCAGTAATGTCCCCCTACCAACAACTACCATCAGCGGTAATGTCCTCTACCAACAACAACCATCAGCGGTAAAGTTCCCTACCAACAACAACCATCAGCGGTAATGTCCCCCTACCAACAACTACCATCAGCGGTAATGTCCCCTACCAACAACAACCATCAGCGGTAATGTCCCCCTACCAACAACAACCATCAGCGGTAATGTCCTCCTACCAACAACAACCATCAGCGGTAATGTCCTCCTACCAACAACAACCATCAGCGGTAATGTCCTCCTACCAACAACTACCATCAGCGGTAATGTCCCCCTACCAACAACAACCATCAGCGGTAAAGTTCCCTACCAACACAACCATCAGCGGTAATGTCCCCTACCAACAACAACCATCAGCGGTAATGTCCCCTACCAACAACAACCATCAGCGGTCATATCCCCCTACCAACAACTACCATCAGCGGTAATGTTCCCATACCAACAACTACCATCAGCGGTAATGTTTCCATACCAACAACTACCATCAGCGTAATGTTCCCATACAACAACTACCATCAGCGGTAATGTCCCCTACCAACAACAACCATCAGCGGTAATGTTCCCCTACCAACAACTACCATCAGCGGTAATGTCCCCTACCAACAACTACCATCAGCGGTAATGTCCCCCTACCAACAACAACCATCAGCGGTAATGTTCCCCTACCAATAACTACCATCAGCGGTAAAGTTCCCTACCAACAACAACCATCAGCGGTAATGTCCCCCTACCAACAACAACCATCAGCGGTAATGTCCCCTACCAACAACTACCATCAGCGGTAATGTCCCCGTACCAACAACTACCATCAGCGGTAATGTCCCCCTACCAACAACTACCATCAGCGGTAATGTCCCCTACCAACAACAACCATCAGCGGTAAAGTTCCCTACCAACAACAACCATCAGCGGTAATGTCCCCCTACCAACAACAACCATCAACGGTAATGTCCCCTACCAACAACTACCATCAGCGGTAATGTCCCCCTACCAACAACAACCATCAACGGTAATGTCCCCTACCAACAACTACCATCAGCGGTAAAGTTCCCTACCAACAACAACCATCAGCGGTAATGTCCCCTACCAACAACAACCATCAGCGGTAATGTCCCCCTACCAACAACTACCATCAGCGGTAATGTCCCCTACCAACAACAACCATCAGCGGTAAAGTTCCCTACCAACAACAACCATCAACGGTAATGTCTCCCTACCAACAACTACCATCAGCAGTAGGTCCCCTACCAACAACAACCATCAGCGTTAATGTTCCCCTACCAACAACTACCATCAGCGGTAATGTCCCCCTACCAACAACAACCATCAGCGGTAATGTCCTCCTACCAACAACAACCATCAGCGGTAATGTCCTCCTACCAACAACAACCATCAGCGGTAATGTCCTCCTACCAACAACTACCATCAGCGGTAATGTCCCCCTACCAACAAACAACATCAGCGGTAAAGTTCCCTACCAACAACAACCATCAGCGGTAATGTCCCCCTACCAACAACAACCATCAGCGGTAATGTCCCCTACCAACAACTACCATCAGCGGTAATGTCCCCCTACCAACAACTACCATCAGCGGTAATGTCCCCCTACCAACAACTACCATCAGCGGTAATGTCCCCTACCAACAACAACCATCAGCGGTAAAGTTCCCTACCAACAACAACCATCAGCGGTAATGTCCCCCTACCAACAACAACCATCAACGGTAATGTCCCCTACCAACAACTACCATCAGCGGTAATGTCCCCCTACCAACAACAACCATCAACGGTAATGTCCCCTACCAACAACTACCATCAGCGGTAAAGTTCCCTACCAACAACAACCATCAGCGGTAATGTCCCCCTACCAACAACAACCATCAGCGGTAATGTCCCCCTACCAACAACTACCATCAGCGGTAATGTCCCCTACCAAACAACAACCATCAGCGGTAAAGTTCCCTACCAACAACAACCATCAACGGTAATGTCTCCCTACCAACAACTACCATCAGCGGTAATGTCCCCTACCAACAACAACCATCAGCGGTAATGTTCCCCTACCAACAACTACCATCAGCGGTAATGTCCCCTACCAACAACAACCATCAGCGGTAAAGTTCCCTACCAACAACAACCATCAGCGGTAATGTCCCCCTACCAACAACAACCATCAACGGTAATGTCCCCTACCAACAACTACCATCAGCGGTAATGTCCCCCTACCAACAACAACCATCAACGGTAATGTCCCCTACCAACAACTACCATCAGCGGTAAAGTTCCCTACCAACAACAACCATCAGCGGTAATGTCCCCCTACCAACAACAACCATCAGCGGTAATGTCCCCCTACCAACAACTACCATCAGCGGTAATGTCCCCTACCAACAACAACCATCAGCGGTAAAGTTCCCTACCAACAACAACCATCAACGGTAATGTCTCCCTACCAACAACTACCATCAGCGGTAATGTCCCCTACCAACAACAACCATCAGCGGGTAATGTTCCCCTACCAACAACTACCATCAGCGGTAATGTCCCCCTACCAACAACAACCATCAGCGGTAATGTCCTCCTACCAACAACAACCATCAGCGGTAATGTCCTCCTACCAACAACAACCATCAGCGGTAATGTCCTCCTACCAACAACTACCATCAGCGGTAATTCCCCCTACCAACAACAACCATCAGCGGTAAAGTTCCCTACCAACAACAACCATCAGCGGTAATGTCCCCCTACCAACAACAACCATCAGCGGTAATGTCCCCTACCAACAACTACCATCAGCGGTAATGTCCCCCTACCAACAACTACCATCAGCGGTAATGTCCCCCTACCAACAACTACCATCAGCGGTAATGTCCCCTACCAACAACAACCAATCAGCGGTAAAGTTCCCTACCAACAACAACCATCAGCGGTAATGTCCCCCTACCAACAACAACCATCAACGGTAATGTCCCCTACCAACAACTACCATCAGCGGTAATGTCCCCTACCAACAACAACCATCAACGGTAATGTCCCCTACCAACAACTACCATCAGCGGTAAAGTTCCCTACCAACAACAACCATCAGCGGTAATGTCCCCCTACCAACAACAACCATCAGCGGTAATGTCCCCCTACCAACAACTACCATCAGCGGTAATGTCCCCTACCAACAACAACCATCAGCGGTAAAGTTCCCTACCAACAACAACCATCAACGGTAATGTCTCCCTACCAACAACTACCATCAGCGGTAATGTCCCCTACCAACAACAACCATCAGCGGTAATGTTCCCCTACCAACAACTACATCAGCGGTAATGTCCCCCTACCAACAACAACCATCAGCGGTAATGTCCTCCTACCAACAACAACCATCAGCGGTAATGTCCTCCTACCAACAACAACCATCAGCGGTAATGTCCTCCTACCAACAACTACCATCAGCGGTAATGTCCCCCTACCAACAACAACCATCAGCGGTAAAGTTCCCTACCAACAACAACCATCAGCGGTAATGTCCCCCTACCAACAACAACCATCAGCGGTAATGTCCCCTACCAACAACTACCATCAGCGGTAATGTCCCCCTACCAACAACTACCATCAGCGGTAATGTTCCCATACCAACAACTCGGGAAAGATCCGGTGACGCAAAATATCCCAGGCTTCGATCTTCTGGGCCACAGCCCAAACTAAGCTAAACAGCGCCGGCACACAACTCGTGGCAGCAGCTACTGAGGCCACTCAATGGTCACGATGACGGTGGTGATCCACACGTGGAAAAAAAAAACTCTCCTGTCTGCGTGTGGAGTGTGCGGACACCCAGAACAGAACCATGGAGCAAATAACGGAGACTCGGTGCTCGATTCACAATCACAGTGGAGCAGCCATCATCACGGCATTAATGCTACACTCCTGATGCTACTCTTGGCGCCATCATCTGGCTCATCAACAACCTCCATGTTCAATAATACAGGGAGCTGTTGCTCTCCATCAACATCAGCTGCTCCTCCGAACATCACTCAATGACTCCTCCGCCCGCGTGAAAAACTCGGTCTGTACCCTGCCTGCTGCCAAAACAACCACCACCACCACGCTGTGTTCAACCCCCACCGCCACCACAACCACGTTGCAGCTCACAGCACGTGCTGTTAGCGAGCACCACCTATGAAGGTTGCGACGGCACACGAGGCGGTGGGTGGCCAGCACCACGCCAGGCCGCCTTTGTCCCCTAGTGGCGATGTATTATTACACACTGCACTCATATTCGGCTGAGTCCACCTAGGGGAGGATCAGGACCGGCTCACGGCCAACACAAAACGTCACTGGTGTTGGCCGTGAGCGGGAACCGAACTCTGGTCGCAGGGTTCGTAGCGCAACGCGCTACCCACTGAACTACCGCTCCTCACACTCACTCGCTGACACACTCACTCGCTGACATACTCACCCGCTGACACACTCGCTGACACACTCACCCGCTGACACACTCACTCGCTGACACACTCGCTGACACACTCACTGGCTGACACACTCAATCGCTGACACACTCACCCACTGACTCACCCGCTGACTCACTCACTGACACACGCACCCGCTGACACACTCACTCGCTGACACACTCACTCGCTGACACACTCACCCGCTGACCACACTCAATCGCTGACACACTCACCCACTGACTCACCCGCTGACTCACTCGCTGACACACTCACCCGCTGACACACTCACCCGCTGACACACTCACTCGCTGACACACTCACCCGCTGACACTCGCTGACACACTCACCCGCTGATTCACTCACCTGCTGACACACTCACCCGCTGACATACTTGCTGACACACTCACCCGCTGACACACTCACCCGCGGACACACTCACCCGCTGACATACTTGCTGACACACTCACTCGCTGACACACTCACCCGCTGACACACTCACTCGCTGACACACTCACCCGCTGACACACCCGCTGACACACTCGCTGACACACTCACTCGCTGACACACTCAATCGCTGACACACTCACCCGCTGACAAACTCACCCGCTGACACACTCACTCGCTGACACACTCACCGCTGACACACTCACTCGCTGACACACTCACCCGCTGACACACTCACTCGCTGACACACTCACCCGCTGACACACCCGCTGACACACTCACCCGCTGACTCACTCACCTGCTGACACACTCACTCGCTGGCACACTCACCCGCTGACACACCCGCTGACACACTCACCCGCTGACTCACTCACCCGCTGACACACTCACTCGCTGACACACTCACCCGCTGACACACCCGCTGACACACTCATTCGCTGACACACTCACCCGCTGACACACCCGCTGACACACTCACCCGCTGACTCACTCACCTGCTGACACACTCACTCGCTGACACACTCACTCGCTGACACACTCACCCGCTGACACACTTGCTGACAAACTCACCAGCTGACACACTCATTCGCTGACACACTCACCCGCTGACACACCCGCTGACACAGTCGCTGACACACTCACTCGCTGACACACTCAATCGCTGACACACTCACCCGCTGACACACTCGCTGACACACTCACCCGCTGACACACTCACTCGCTGACACACTCACTCGCTGACACACTCACTCGGAGTGCGCTTCATTTCGGATCGTGTCGTGCAGACGTGATCACACTCCGAGTCTGCGTGAGCGTGCGGTGTGCACACGTGTTCTAATCGTGTGTACGCAGTGTGATTATGTGTACACATGTTCTAAGTGTATGTACACGTTTAGGTGTGTGTGCACGCGGTTTAAGTATGTGTGTGTACACGTTCAGTGTGTCCGTGTACATGTGTGCGTGCGTGCACACGTTCAGTGTGTACACACGTGAGTGAGTTCGTGTGTGTGCGCACACGCGTGAGTGAGTGTGTATGTGTGCGCACACGTGAGTGTGTGTGTGCGCACACGCGAGTGTGTGTGCCCACACGCGAGTGAGTGTGTGTGTGTGCGCACACGCGTGAGTGTGTGTGCGCACACGCGTGAGTGTGTGTGTGCGCACACGCGTGAGTGAGTGTGTGTGCGCACACGTGAGTGAGTGTGTGTGCGCACACGCGAGTGTGAGTGTGTGTGTGTGCGCACACGAGTGTGTGTGTGTGCGCACACGCGTGAGTGTGTGTGTGTGCGCACACGCGAGTGTGTGTGTGCGCACACGAGTGTGTGTGTGTGTGCGCACACGTGAGTGTGTGTGTGCGCACACGCGAGTGTGTGTGTGTGTGCGCACACGCGAGTGTGTTTGTGTGTGCGCACACGCGAGTGTGTGTGTGCGCACACGAGTGTGTGTGTGTGTGTGCGCACACGTGAGTGTGTGTGTGCGCACACGCGAGTGTGTGTGTGTGTGCGCACACGCGTGAGTGTGGGTGTGTGCGCACACGCGAGTGTGTGTGTTGGTGGAAACCGCTGCTGCCCGCGTGGGAGTCGCTGCGATCCCAGCGCCGCGGACTAAACTTAGCGCGCGGGACGTGGGATCGAGTTCGGGTGAAGGAGGGGGGGGGGGCGTGTGAACTCGCGACGGGGGCTGCGTGGGGCCCCGCGTAGCCCCCCCCCCCCGCGTTCATGGAGCGAGGCGGCGCTCCACGTGTGCACGTCTCATGTCGAGCGAGAGCGCGCTTCTAACACACTTCGCGCGCAGACGCGGCGAGCTCGAGACGAACCATTAAAGACCGGGCCTCATAATTAAATTCCTTACTTCTTGTTTCTTTGTGGGGGGGGGGGGGGGGGGCTTCTGCACAGAAAAAAGCAACCTTAATTTGTTTAGTCTCTAGAAAGTTGATCAAATATCGGAATAATATAATCTGTTAAAATGTATTAGGCGCGGAATAAAAACAACCCAACCGCCCCCAGCCCCCCCCCATCTCCCACTTTACGTTGCAATTTTTTTACACATTGGATGAGTAGAAGCCCAAAGGTCCAACGCGTGAAGCGCCCAGCAACAAACCGCGCTATGGACGTGATCACGGATGAGAGTAAACGCGTGTCGTGCATTGTTGTCGCCGGAGCTCGGGGAAACAAGACGGCGGTGACGAGAGAGGGAATCCAGCCCGGAGCGGCGCGAGGAGAGAGGCAGACAGAGAAGTGAGGCGACATGCAGTGTGGTGAGTGGGTGGGGGAGTGGGTGGGGGAGTGGGTGAGTGAGCAAGTGGGTGAGTGGGGGAGTGTGTTTCTGCGACCTGCAGTGTGGTGAGTGGGTGGGGGAGTGGGTGAGCAAGTGGGTGAGTGGGTGGGTGAGTGTGTTGCTGCGACCTGCAGTATGGTGAGCGGATGAGCAAGTGGGTGAGTGGGTTGCTGTGACCTGCAGTGTGGTCCTTGAACACAGCATGGTGGTTGGAAACGGAGTGGTGGTGGATGAGACTAATCAGTGGGTGTGTGGTCCAGGCCGAGTCTAAAGGGACGTTTTCAGGAGCGTCCTGCCAAATGCTGTGTGACCCACGCCGTGCAGCTCGCGTTCTATACGCGGCGTTTGGCGCGTGATGTCCGACGTTTCGCTCCACGTGCTGAGGAGCTTCTTCAGGAACTCAACGTTACTCAATGACTCGAGCCCAAACAACGCCTCAACATTAACCCCGAGTGAATAATAATAATAATGCAGTGCCCCTTTGTCAATCCACTGCTGGATCTCGGCCTCCCCAAGCCACCGCCACCTCCCATGATGCTGCGATGGTGGTCCAGTACCAAAGCAGTCTCAGCATCTACCACTCAGCACTGAACCACGTGGCCGGTAAACCCATGTTGGACGCCACAATAAACACGGATTAGGGTTCGGTGTGGAGCGGAGGCATAGTGGTTAGCGCACTGTGCCATGAGCCGGCCACGGCGAACATCAGTGGCAAAGTGATATCTGAAGCGGGCCTGGGACCATCCCTTAAAAAAAACCCGCACTGACCAGCGTGGTGAAGTATGGTCAAGCAAATCCAACACTAGAAGTGTGGGAGGCTTTCATCCAGCAGTGGATTAACAATTCGCTGGAAACAAGACCAGATTGTATCAATCATGAAACCGAATTAATTTATCATTAAACCCAAATTGACATGAAACCCGAACCATAACCCCAACATTAACCCTGTCCATATCTCTAACCCTGTCTCGAGCCCTAACCCTGTCCCAACCTCAGCCCCATCCTTGCGGCCCTGCAACCCCAACGCAGCCCTGAGCTGAACGCCACTTAGCCCCGCGGCGGGATTCAGCAAAGCAGCGCGACGGAGGGGAAGGGGTGCGTGCGAAATACGTCCGGGGGGGGGGGGGGCATGGAGGTGGTTGGGGGGGGCGAGGTTCTAGACTGGGGGGCGGGGGGGGGGCTGGAACCAGGCTCTCCGCCTCGCCCCACCCCCCCCCTCTTCCCTGCCCCCTAATCCACCGCCGCTCCTCCGGCCCGGCAGCCGCGGGTTCCGCTAATAGGCGCCTAATTGACGCGCCGCGGGAGGGGCGGGAGCTGGCGGGGAGAGTGGTGGGGATGGTGGGGGAGGGCTTGGTGGGGTGGGTGGTGAGCGGTGTGGTGAGGGGTGGGTATGGAAGGTGAGTGGTGGGGGTGAATGGGGGGGGGGTCACCCTCGCGGGGGGTCGCGCCCACACGCGCAATCGTCTGTATCAGAATTGGACGCGGTGCGGCTCCGGCCTCCGAGGCGCCTGACGCCGGCGCGGTGACTATTTACACGCGGGGTCAACACGGAGAGCCGGACAGAGATTACACCCCCAACACCCCCCGCCCCACCACCATAGCCTTAACTGCTGATGAGGGTGTTGCTCGTGCTGAACCAATGTCGGTGAGAAGGGCTGATGCCGGGATGCGCGCGATCACACGACTCGCGTTGTTGACGCGGAGAGGCGGGTTCGTGAAGGAGACGTCGCTTAGTCATTTGGTTATAGCCCCCAACAAAGACAAAGATGCCCCGTTTGCCCATATAGATTGTTGGCGCAAGTGTTGTCAGCGAGTACCCATTAAGTTCGCATCGGCACACGCCACCAGCGAGTGGCGTGATCAGGAATCACGCCCGGCTGCATTTGCCTCTCCGGTGCTGATGTGTACGCAACAGGCACTAATTAAAGGCCGAGTAGACCTAGGCGAGGCACCAAACCGGTTGGGATATTCGCCAATGATTGTTTGGTAACCATGAGCGAGAATCTAACTCGGGTCGCTAAGCACTGCGCCACCGCTCCCCACACTCGCGCACAACCGCACACACCTGTGCGTTGTACACGCAGGCGGCGTAGGCGCTGTGCTTGTAATGTGTGTACACGTGTCATCACGAGGTTTGCAACATGTGATCACGTGGTTACGATGCGTGTACAAGCTGACACTTGGACACCCGCGCAAACCCCATCTAAATATTCCAATATATTAAAATATATACATTTAATTCACATCTGATTTGAAGCTTTCGTGACTGCAGCAATCCATACTCTTTGGTTATTCCGGTAAAGTCACGTAGGTAGAAAAATTATAGATCACGACGTCGTGAGCTATTATTTAATTCATGTGTTTATAAAAATTATTGTATTCAACAAGGTGCTGCTGAACAAAATCTACTCCCACAAGGCCATGTGGGCTACTGGGATGGGTAAAACAAATATGCTTTTATTTTAGATGTGCAGAGACATGTATGTGTGTGTCGGATGGGATATACTCCGCTCATCTATATCGCAATGTAGATTATTTAGCGTAATTATTATACCCCTTATTCTCCCTGCAGCGACGCCAGAATGTTGTGTATCTTAACACACGTACGCATTCGCGAGCGGTGGCGCAGTGGTTAGCGCACTCGTCTATACGAACCCGGCAACTACGGTTCCATATCCCGGCCACGGTTATTATCAGTGGCGAGTGATATGTGAACGGTCCTAAGCCTTCATTACAGTAATTCGCACTGACCGGTATTGTGAAGTATCGTTAAACGACCAACATGGTGATAGACAATGATTAACATTCACTTAGACTCAACACGGATGTATATTCAACACAACGGAAGCATATTTGTCACCAATTAGGCATTTACGCCACAACGGCGCCGGTGCTAGTGTTAGAGGTTGGACGAGGAGTGAATATGCACACACATGCACATACACAGGCAAAGACCCCCCGTCTAGGCATTCAGACTGCGAGGGTAAGTGCTGTTATTGAGCAGCTATCAAGGTCTCCACCGCGTAACGCAGGACGCGGTAACGCGCTCGACCGCCAGTGCTAATGTTCACACACCCGCGTCAGCTCATCGTTTAAGGCTGAGTGGACCTACACGAAGTGTGACAGAAACGATTGAGACGTTAATCGAGACTGATTCTCGCTGTGACCCGGAATTGAACTCAGGAAGCCGGCTTCGTCGCGCACTTTGTAAACCACTGCACTACCGTCTCCCTGCGCCAACAAACGCACCCGCACACATCGACACAAATAAACAAACGTAACGGCTGCCGACAGGCGAGTGTGCCAGGCTAGGTGCCCTTTAATAGACACTCTACGCACGCGTGTTTGCCCGGGGCTCGTAGAGACGCGCACGGCTACAATTTGTCAGATTTTCGGTAAAATCGCCGCGATGCCTCCGTCGCCTCCCGCAGCGGCGCGCACCCCCGCGACCCCCACGACCCCCGCGACCCCCACGACGGGGGTCTCGAGGTCTCTTCCCGCTACCCCAGCGGCAGACCCCCATGAGAGACACCCCCCACCCCGCTCGGCCAAACGCCCACAATCATCCGCACGTTCGCCCTGCGCACCGCGCCCTGCATCCAGCGCCCTGCACCCAGCTCCTCGCACCCAGCGCTCTGCGCCCTGCACCCAGCGCCCCGCACCCAGCGCCTTGCACCCAGCTCCTCGCACCCAGCACCCTGCACCCAGCGCCCTGCACCCAGCTCCTCGCACCCAGCGCCCTGCACCCAGCGCCTTGCACCCAGCACCCTGCACCCAGCGCCTTGCACCCAGCACCCTGCACCCAGCTCCTCGCACCCAGCGCTCTGCGCCCAGCGCCCTGCACCCAGCGCCTTGCACCCAGCTCCTCGCACCCAGCACCCTGCACCCAGCGCCCTGCACCCAGCTCCTCGCACCCAGCGCCTTGCACCCAGCTCCTCGCACCCAGCACCCTGCACCCAGCGCCCTGCACCCAGCTCCTCGCACCCAGCGCCCTGCACCCAGCGCCTTGCACCCAGCGCCTTGCACCCAGCACCCTGCACCCAGCTCCTCGCACCCAGCACGCTGCACCCAGCTCCTTGCACCCAGCGCCTTGCACCCAGCTCCTCGCACCCAGCGCCCCGCACCCAGCTCCTCGCACCCAGCGCCCTGCACCCAGCGCCCTGCACCCAGCGCCCCGCACCCAGCTCCTCGCACCTAGCGCCCTGCACCCAGCGCCATGCACCCAGCGCCCTGCACCCTGCACCCAGCGCCCTGCACCCAGCGCCCTGCACCCGGCTGATTGCTCCGGGCGGGCGGGCGGGGCGCCGCGTATCGCCGCGCCGCTATCTGCGCGGCCGCGCCGTGTAATCCGCGCGGATTGTCTCTGTGTGCGCAGCAAACTTCGCGTTTGTTCTGCGCCTCACACTTGAGATAAGAAGTCGGAGTAGAGGCCGCGGCGCGGGGGTCTGAATGGCTGAGCCGGGAGGCGCCGCCTTAATCTGCTTTCAAATGCGAACCCCCCTCCCCTCAGCCTCCCCCTCCCCTATCTCGATCCCTTTGTGCGCCGAGTCCTGTACTTGGTGGTGAGAGTATTTACGGCCACTAAAACGAGCCTCGACATCGGTCACCTCCTCCTGCTCCTCAATATTCCGGAGGTCGGTGCAGCGGATCGCCGGGTCCCCGGTTCCCGCATCCCCCCCCCGCCCGCTCCCCAACCCCACACCGCCACACATGTCCACTCACAATCGTGTTCACTCACAATCGTGTTTACTCACAATCGTGTTTACTCACAATTAGGGAGGGAGGCGCCGCGAGCGGCACTCGAGCCACTCGCCCCACCCCGCCGGTCCCCGCCGGCCTCCTCCTTATCTCCTCGTGCCCCCCCCTCCTCCTCCCCCCCGCAGCGTCCCCGTCCCCTCCTCGGTGGAGGAGGTCGTGGCGCTCCTCTCCTGCGGAGCGCGGCGCGCGGCGCGGCCCGGCGCCACAACTCACCGCGCCGCGCTCACCTGCCGAAGGCTGGGGGGGGGGGGAAGAGCTGTTAATCCCTCTCCCCTCCCTCTCCCCTCCCTCCCGCCGCCGCTCGACTCCCAGACGCCGCGTCGCCGCCGCGGGTCGCGTCCACTCGTCCCCGCTCCGCCTCGGTCCGGTCACGCAGCGCTAATGACGACGTCACGTTCATTATTTTTCCGAACCCCTTTTTTGTTGTTAAATTAAGCGGCCAGATTAAGGGCATTGTGAGCGCCGCGGCGCCGTGGATTACGCGGCGAGCGTCGCGGGCAGCGTCCTCCACCCTCTCCTCCGCGGCGACAACATCTCTGGGGCACACAAAGCACCCTCGTTGCCTCTCCCACGCTGCCGCCGCCGCCTCACGGCCACTTGCAGCGCGGCGGGCACTGCGCGAGACGCGAGGCCCCGAGAGCGAAGTGACATGGATTCTCGTCCCGCAGCTGCCGCCGCTGCTGCGTTTTGACCGAGTCCGCCAACTTTGAATGTCGAGGTTGGATTCCCGTTGGCCAAATTAGCGAAACACCCCTCCCCGCTACTCCGGACCTCGCGGGATTCGAGGAGAGGACCCCCCCCCCCCATTATCCCCGAGCGTGCGGGGGCCCGGGGCCCCGGGGCCGCGACGCGGGGCTGAGTGGCCCCCGCCATTGTCCGGGCAGCAGCCGCGCTGGCGCCGTGCGGGCGAGTGGTCTGTCGGAGCGGCTAATCACTTTACCCGCCGCGGCCTCTCCCACACCGCCCCCACCGCCATCCCCCTGCGAGCCCCCGCCCCTCATCCCTCATCCTCCCCCCTCTCTCTCGCTCTCTCGTCCCCTCCCCACCCTCGTTCATCCTACTGTGGTCCCGGCCGCCCATCCGTAACCCTGTTAGCACGGCCGGCACCCTCATCCTCCTCCTCCTCCTGCTGCAGCCCTAATCCCCGCGCCGCGCTTCTTTCAGCGCCGCGCCGAAGGAGACACGGGAGGGAGGGGGGGTGACCCCACGCTCGGACAGCGCAGTGGCCCATGAACCCCGCGGGGGGAAGGGATGGGGGTGGGGGCGATGACCTCTCCTCTTCGCCGGGGCGCGGCGCTGCTTATTAAAGGGCGCTAATAACGACGCGAGGCGCTGGACAGGGAGCGCGGGGGGCGGGGGAGCGACGGCGCCGTGATGAACACGCACGGAGGAGCGCGGAGCGCGACGCCGCGCCATGTAAACACGAGCGCGTACCGCGCGTCTCGCCGTGGCACGAACCCGGCGTCAAATCCATCGCGATGACGGTGGGGTGGGGGGAGTAGGGGGGGGAGTTGTGTGGGGAGGAGTAGGGGAGGGGCAGGGGGAGGAGGGGGGGGGGGAGCGTCCTGGGAGCGCGGCGGGATGAGAGGCAGCGGCGCCCCGCGCGTCCTGGGCGCCGCGACACCAACACGGCCCCGAGCACGCGCGGGGGGGGGGCGGCCGCGATGAAGGCGCCGCCGAGGGGGCCGAGGGGGGGGGGGCGCCGGAACGGGGAGAAAGGGGGCCCTGTGGGGGGTTGGTGGGGGGTCGGGGACAGCGCAGGTGGGCAGTGGGTAGGGACGATGGGCGGGGGAGGGGGATAGGTCACCTGCACGGAGTGGGAGGCGGTAGGTGGTGGGGGTGGGGGGGCGCTATTGGCTGCGAAGCGCCTCGTCCTCGTCGCGGGGGCCGTGCGGGAGCCGCGGGACACCCGCGGCTCCCCCCTCCCTCCCCCTCCCTCACTTCCCCCTCCCTCCCCCCTCCCTCTCTCCTCCCCCTCGTCGAGTTTTTTTTGTTTCTCGCGCTGGGGAAGTCGCGGCGACACCTCGGCCGGCCGCGCGGTGACGCAACGCGCGCGGCGCCGCCGCGTCAAGGCACCACGCCCCGCGCCGCTCGCCATTGGCCCGGGACGCGTCAACGAGCCAATCAGCGCCACTCAATCAGCGAGCGCACAAAGACGAGGGGGGAGCGGGGGGCGACGCGCGGCGCCGCGACTTCGCGCAGCGGCAGAGATCGGCGCTGCGCTCGTGGCCGGACGCAGCAGCAGCAGCAGCTCGCAGCGCCGTCCCCTGCCCGCAGCCCCTCCGCGGAGTCCTCCTCCCTCCCTCCCAAGCGACCGCGCCAAGCCCGGGTGGGCGCGCTTCCATCTCTTCTCGCCACCGCCGCCGATCCTCCTCCTCCTCGTCCTCCTCCTCCTCGTCCTGCATCTCCTCCTCCGCCGCTCCTCCCGTCAGCAGCTGCGACCCCCCGCACGACTTTACCGAGCGAGCGACCCCGCCGCGGACGAGGGCGCGCGCGGCCTCCTTCTCGTGCGTCCCGATGCGAGAGCCGGCCCTAGCTGCGAGCGGAATGGCCTACCACCCCTTCTTCCCCGGCCGGCCGAGCGACCTCCCCATGAGCGCCCTGCTCGCCGCGCAGCCCCCGTTCTTCCCCGCGCTCGCGCTGCCGCCGGGACTCTCCGGCTCCCTCGGGAAGGGGATGCCCGGCGACCCCGGCCTCTCGGTGTCCGCGCTGAGTCACCAGGCCGCGCACCTGCGCCACCTCAAGGGGCTGGAGGCGGAGGAGGCCGTGGAAGATGACCCCAAAGTGACGCTCGAAGCCAAAGATCTGTGGGACCAGTTCCACAAGTTCGGCACGGAGATGGTCATCACCAAGTCCGGCAGGTGAGCGCCGAGACACGGGGTGCGAGAGGGGGGGTCCCAGCGGGAGGGGATTCCGGGGTCCCTCCCCAGCGGGAGGGATGCGGGGCCCGGGGTCCCGCGACCGAGTTCGAGAGACCCCGCGAGGCCCCCACGCCTCCTCCTCCTCGTCGTGTGCGCACCTTCGCTGACTCCGACATAGCGGACTCGGACAGAGCGTGTACGCAAGTGTACGCACGTCGCTGTAACGGGCGTACACTATTGCAATGTGTACACACTGTGTGTGTACACACACACAGTGTGTACACGCAGTGTGCACACGCCATGCATCGCGTACGACGACGCGTATACGCATCACCGTTGCATCACGTACACGTTGTCACAGCGTGTGCGCAATCGCACGCGCGTACACCGCGGCGGGGTGCAGGCGTCGTCCACCGCAGTGTACACAGGCAGAGTCCCCGTCGCGGCGTGCACGGACAGACGTGCGGGCACCATCACGAGGTGGCGTGCGACCCGCGCAGTGCAAACTCCGCGGGGCCCCAGGAGCTGTGCGGGACGTGGGGCCCAGCACGGACCTCAAGACCAGCGCATTTATTTTGCTCCGAGCGAGAGTCGCCGTCGCGCGCGCGGGAGGCTCCTTCCCGTCTCTCGCGGCCCTTCCACGCGGAGCCGCCGCGCCTCGGGCGCAGAAACGGCGGCGGTGACAGCACCGCCGAGCCGGCTACGTCGCGCGCCTCTGCCGCGGTCTCCTCGCGGTGTCGTCTCGCAGTCTCTCCCCGCGGTGTCTCCGGCGCATTCCGGAGCGAGGAGGGTCGTTCGGCGTTCGAGTGAGAAAATCTCGAGAGCGACTCTCCTCTCTCCTCCCCTCGTCCCCCCCCCCCTCTCCTTCCCTCGCCTCTCCGCACATTTCCTCTCCTCCCGCGCCGCACAGCTCAGAGCGACCACTGGGGCCGATGTTGCAAACCGAGACTCGACCGGCTGAGATCGCGGCTCGCAGGCAGCACAGGGGTCGACAATCGGGATCGCACGGGGGTGGATTTGAGCGAGAGTGGTTTCGTTTGTAGCTTACACGAGGAGAGAGAACGAGGGGGGGGGGGGGTCTCACAACCCCGAGCGAGACGCGGCCTCGCGAAGCGCCCCCATGACGCAGGCCTGGCCGGCTTCTCCGAGTTCGCTCTCCCACAACAGTTCGCACTCTGCCCGCCTCCGCCGCGCGTCGCTCGCGTGCGAATCGTGCAGTTGGGGGGGGGGCTTGAGAGAGAACTCGCGGGGAGAGGACGCGACGGAGACGCCAGGAAGTCGGCCGATGGTCTTCGCGGGTGTTTGTCGGCCGGGCGCGGTGCCGGCCACCCCCTCGTGTGCCGTCCCGACTCTCGTCGGCGCTCGCGAACAGCACTTGCCCCCACAGGCTACACGGCAGATATGTCTGTGTGTGTATGTATATATGTACAACTCGGTGCGCGATGCACGCGTGCACGCGCACATGCTTGCCCGAAAAACAAATGCGGATCTCGTTAAGATTAATTAGAACATTTGCACGTCGATGTTTTGTGGACAGCGAAACATCGCGTCGCGTTTGCCGAAATGTCGGAAGGACTCGTGGGTCGAGCGACAGCCGCGCGGACCCCCGACACAAAGACAAAGATCCCCCGTGTAGCCTTCACAGACTGTTGGGGCAGGTGCTGTTAGCGAGCACCTACGAAGGCCACATCGGCACGCGAGGGGGTGAGTGGCCAGCACCACGACCGGCCGCCTTTGTCTCCCTATTGACGATGTTTATATATCGCACCAGGCACTCATTGTAGACATATATACATAGACACGCGTGAACTCTGCTCATCCTACACACACGAACGCACGATTGTGCTCGTGTCAATCGTTGGTGTTTTCGCTGCTGATAGTTTGTGTGTACACACGCATTCTGTGTACACCGCGTGTGTGTGTGTCTACACACACACACGCGGTGTGTGTACACACACACACGTGGTTGTCTGTCTCTGCGTGGGGCTGGCTTGAGTGTTTGATAGTCCACGACGTTTGCACACGCGTGTACGCACGAACGCGCAGTCGTGTGTGTGTATATGTGCGTAGAGCGTGTATAGACATTGGCTATATGTGTATATTCACTCTTATGTACACGCATTCGTGCGTACGTACTCATAAGACCTCACGTGCACATTTATAATTCAACCAGCAACTGAACACGGAGAAGGTAGCTGGATATCTTCACACACACATACGTATTCATGTGTGCGCTTGTATATATATTTGTATTTGTACTCATTTTATCGTACAAACTTTTCATTGCGCACATGTTTGCATCTTAATAATCACGCACACGTCCGACAATATAAATCGAACCCGTGTACTCATCAGCCCGTGTACGCTGCATCCCGTGTACTCGCCAGCCCGTGTACTCGTCATCCCGTGTACTCTGCATCCCGTGTACTCGCCAGCCCGTGTACTCTGCATCCCGTGTACTCGCCAGCCGGTGTACTCTGCATCCCGTGTACTCTGCATCCCGTGTACTCGTCATCTCGTGTATTGGTGTCGGCGCGACTCTTGATCAACGAGGCCACGGTAACCGCGCGGGTTTTCTGTGCGCGGCTCCGCGCGAGCAGCAATAATAGCACGCGACACCGGCGATGTCTCATTTGATTATGGGACATCAGCTGTGTCTGATTATGAAAGGGCATAGCTGCGTCTGATTGCGACTCGTGTGTCTGATGATTCGTGTTTATTTAAAGGGCACACGGCTGTGCCTGGTTATTCGGGGGCGCCGTCTGCGTCTCGCTGTTGCAGCAGCAGACGACACCGTCTTGTCATCGCCGACTCGCCGTCTCCCCCCCCCCCCCGCAGGAGAATGTTCCCGCCCTTCAAGGTGCGAGTGTCGGGTCTGGACAAGAAGGCCAAGTACATCCTGCTCATGGACATCGTGGCGGCCGACGATTGCCGCTACAAGTTCCACAACTCTCGCTGGATGGTGGCGGGCAAGGCCGACCCCGAGATGCCCAAGCGCATGTACATCCACCCCGACAGCCCGGCCACGGGCGAACAGTGGATGTCCAAGGTGGTCTCGTTCCACAAGCTGAAGCTCACCAACAACATCTCGGACAAGCACGGCTTCGTGAGTACACCACCACCACCACCCGCCCCCCGTCGCGCGCACATGGGCCACTTAGGGTGTTCAGGTGGCTGTGGAAAACAGGCACCTTTAGTCTATGTATACTTACAGACATGTTATGTAAGTACGTGGTTTATGTTGACTTGTACTGCCTTACAAGGGAACGTCTATGCGTTATAAATAAGGTACATAGTCCGAAACGTCATCTATATATGTTATTGACACTTGATATTATTAGTATGATAGTTAAAGTGTTTAGATGTTTTAAATATATATTTGTTTTGATTGTGCACCAAAGCCAACGCAGCAGCTGCAAGAGATCATCAGTCTCACACAAACGCACCGTGAGCACAGAGACTTTAGTCCGGACACAACGCAGCACTTCGACGCTTAGCACAGAAGGCGCCGTGAGCCTCGACCACGCACAGACGCGCGCATCTTCACACGCGAATCTTCGCACGCGAATCTTCACACGCGAATCTTCACACCGACATCTTTGACACAGACACGACGGCCAGGGCGCACTGCGCCAGACCCTGCCTCGTGTCTGCAGGGTCCACAGACGTCCCTGGAGACACGATGCACAGACACGATGGGTAGTCGATAACTTCACAAACAAACTGCGTGTCTAACTGGACACGAGCTAACGGCAGCTACCTACAGGCTGTCGGACGCAGCCGACAACAAGCCTGACAGCCGCACACTGTAACACGGCTACACTGACACATGGGACCCGTCACGCAAACTTGACAACTACCTACACCCGTCACACAGCCTGGCAGCGACACATTTCACACACACTTGACAGCTACACCCGTAGCACAGACTGTACACACATACAGACAAAGATCCCCCATATAACGTTTGTATTCGCTAACAGCAAGGGCAAGTGCTTTTAGCGAGCACCTATGAAGGCCGCACCATTCCCCACGTCTCCACCATCCGCTCAAGTCTCATGATTCATGTGCTACACGTGTTTACCATATATATGTTACATGACCCACGTATGTTGTATGCATATATAGATGCTAGTGAACGTTGTTCTTGTTGCGATAGCCAAGCGCTCAGGTGTAGCCCCGCCAGGTAAGCCACGTGATGATGGTCGTTCCGATAGGCCGAGTGTGTGGGTGCGGAGTCTGGGGCGGCAAGGGGGGGGAGTGTACAACACGCGTGCGTGTGTGTGTGTGTCCGTGTGTACACGAGTGTGTGTGTCCGTGTGTACACGAGTGTGTGTACAACACGTGTGTGTTCGTGTGTACACGCGTGTGTGTGTGTGTGTTCGTGTGTACACGCGTGTATGTGTGTGTGTACAACACCTGCGTGTGTGTTTGTGTATAACACGCGTGTGTGTGTGTACACTAATGTAGAAAGACAAACATCTCCCTATATCCTTCAACAGAATGTCGGGACAAGTGCTGTTACCGAGTAGCACCCATGAAGGCCGGGGCCGGCATACGCGTGTGTGCGTGTATGTATAACACGTGTGTGTGTGTATAACACGCGTGGTGGGCGGATTGGCCAGCACCACCACCACCCGCTCGTATTTGTCTCCCTAGTGGCGATGTTTACATATCGCGCCAGATGCTCGTTTTAGGCTGAGTCAACCTAGGGGAGGCCCCAGGACTGGTTCCGATGAATCGTCACTGATATTGGTGGACGTGAACGGGAATCGAATTCGGGTCTCTCTCTGCTGAGTTCATAGCGAAGCCACACACACACTCGTGTACACACGGACACACACTCATGTACACACGGACACACTCGTGTACACACGGACACACACTCGTGTACACACGGACACACACTCGTGTACACGCGGACACACATACACACACGCGATCCTTTGCACGCGCGCGTGTGTGCATGTGTGCACGACCGCGTGTACACACACGCACAGAGCTGCAAGTGTGCACAGACAACGTGCACGCGCTGGAGTGTAATAAATAAATGACGGTGCAAATGCATTCACGTATGAATTAAATAGTGATCACATGGAGGCATTCGTGTGTGTTATATACGTGTGTGTGTGTGATACACGTGTGTGTGTGTTACACACACGTGTGTGTGTGATACACGTGTGTGTATGTGTTATACATGTGTGTGTTATACACGTGTGTGTGATACACGTTTGTGTGTTGTAGTGAAGTGTTCGTTAGCGCGATTCCCGCTCGCGGTCACTGTCGGTGACGAATATCTGAACCGGTTCTGGGAAAATGTCTCCACTAGGTCGACTCAGAGTTAAATGGGTACCTGGCGTGGTGTGTAAACATCACCGGGGAGACAAAGGTGGCCGGGGCTTGTGTTGTCCACACACCCCCTTGTGTATGCCCCGTATATGCCGTGCCAGGTCTGTGCGCTCGCTAACAGCACTTGCCCCAGTAGTCCGTAGAAGGCTATATGGGGGACCTGTGTATATATGCACGTGTGTCAACTCGGCCTCAAACGAGTACCTGGTGCGGAGCGTAAACATCAGCACTGGGGAGACAAAGGCGGCCGGGCGAGGGGTTGGCCACACAACCTCCTCCCTCTGTGCGCGATGCCGCATTTTGATCGGGACTCGCTATCAGCACTTGCCCGCAACTGCCTGTAAGGCTACAGGGGTACCTCTGTCTTTGTGCGTGCCAGTCGACTCCGACTGCGTGGTTATTTATTGTTGTGTGAGTGTACGCGCCACGGTGTTTGTTTTTTGTGCGCCTGTATGGACGAATGTGCGTGCATTCACACCCAGAAACGTGTGCCATTATCTGTGGACGTGCGTGTTTACGATTGTGTGTCTTTGTGTGTTGTGTGAGCGTGTGTATGTTATTTAGTGCTCGTATTTGCTGTACTGTATATATATGTGTGTGTGCATGCATTTGATCAAATGCACGTGTATATCATATGCTGTGTACGCGTGTGTGTGATGTGTGTGCGTGTGCCGTTGTGTATATTTGTGTATGGTGTGTGTGTGGTGTGTGTATGGTATGTGCGTGTGTGTCGTGTCGCGGTTAGCGCGCTGCGAGACGAACCCAGCGACCCGGGTTCGATTCCCGCTTACACCAGCGACGATTATCTGAAGCAGTCCTGGGCCTCCCCTAGGTCGACTCAGCCTCAACTGAGTACGTGGCGCGATGTGTAAACATCGCCACTAGAAAGACAAAGGTGGCCGTGAGTGATGCGGGCCACCCACCCCCTCGCGTGCCGTACCGGTCTTCAAAGGTGCTCGAATGTAACACTTAGCCCAACAGTCTGTTAAGGGGGTATTTGTGTTTCTTGTGTGTGTTATATCAGTGTTTCTATTTATGTACAACCACATACACGTACATCTGTTGTGTGCACATGCATTGGTGGTGTATAGCTGTGTCTATGTATTGGTACACACGTGTCTCTAGTTACGTGTGCACACGTGTTGATGTGTACACACGCGTGCGCGCTCGTAGCTGTGTACACGTGTATGTACGTGTGTGCGTTTATGGGAGCGGTGGCGCAGTGGTTAGCGCGCTGGCGCTAGAGCCCGGCGACCCGAGTTCGATTTCCACTCACGGCCAAAAAGTTGTCCTGTGCCTCCCCTAGGTTGACTCAACCTCAAATAAGTACTGTACCTAATAGACATCGCCACTAGGGATACAACAGCGGCCGGGCTTGGTGCTACCCCCTAACAGCACTTGCCCCAACAGGCTGGTAAAGGCTTTACGGGGGATCTTTGTCTTTGCACCCAAAGCGTGTGTTCTCGTGCTGCCGCTGCCTTTGCGAGGCGGCATCGCGGCCGCGGGCCCCGAAACGGGGCCCAGGGGCTCGGAGCGCGGTCGTGGGCCGAGGCGGGAGGGGGGGGCTTGTGGCCCTGGGGCCACGGGGCGGACGCGGCGCTAATTGAATCAGCGCCGTTTGTTTAGGATCCTTGCGCGCGGGAATTCGCTGCGCCCCGCTCCCTATTCCACGCGTTCGTGCGACAATTGTGAGCAACTCGACAAAGACAAACACGGCCGGGGGACCTCTCTCCCTCTCTCCTCGCTCTCCTCGCTCCCCCCTCTCTCTCGCACGCACTCTCCGTTTCGTGAATATGCTGTAGTTTGGAAACACGCGGACAGACCAACACACACACGCGGGGACAGACACACGAAGTCGCACGGGAACGCCGCATAGACACTTTCACACACAACACGGAAGACGCACGCAGGGCAACAGGAACACGCTGGGCACGCGGAGAAACACGAACCCACAGACAAAGACACGAACACACACAGTGAGGGACACACAAATACAGACACACACATGGACAAACAACACGCAAAGACACACGCGGGCACACACAGACACACACGCGCAGACTCGGAGCCGGCACCGCGGAAGGCGATGACTCCACATTCCTCTCCCTTCCTCGCCTCCCTCTCCCCATCTCCCCCGCCTCCCTCTCCCCATCTCGTCCGCCTCTTCCCTGCCTTCATCTACTCCCTCCTTCCCACAGTCTCTCACTCTCTCGTCCACCACCGTCTCTCCCCTTCTCCCCGCTTCGCTCTCCCGACCCCGCGAGTCGCTGCCGGGCTCGGGGAACGAACAACGCCGTGAACTTGAGCGGGAAATGGGGGGGGGGGGGCGTGGGATGGGGGCAGGGCTTGAGCGAGCTGCATTCAGGGGGTTTCCAGGCCCCCCTCGTTCCACCCCTACTACCCTCTCCAACTGCGATCGACAATCACCGCTCGTATCGAGACCGCCCGCCCCGTTAGCCCCCCTCACCCCCGCCCTCTCGAGACGGGGGTCGCGCGGAGAACAATAGCGGCCTGCGCGTAGCGGTGCCACCGTGACCCCGCGTTGCCGTGACCCCGCTTTGCCTCTACGTTACCCCAGCGTGACCATCGCCCCTGTGTTGCCTCCACCCCTGAGTTACGGGGTCACTCGGCCACGGGGTCGCGTTAAGGGCCGGCCTCGATCCGGGGTCGGCTATGGGGAGTGGCTGTGGTCGATTGGACTCCGGTGTGGTGGGGTGGAGTGTTGATATCGGTTGGGATTGACTGGCAGGGTCGAGTGTGGGCATTGATTCGAGTTAGCCGGCTGACCGGTGGGTTGACTGAGGCGTGGGAATTGGCTGTGGTTGACTAATGAATGTATGGTGGGGTAAAGTGTGCGTATTGGCTGTGGTTGACTAATGAATGTGTGGTGGGGTAAAGTGTGGGTATTGACTGTGGTTGACTAATGGATGTGTGGTGGGGTAAGGTGTGGGTATTGGCTGTGGTTGACTAATGAATGTGTGGTGGGGTAAAGTGTGGGTATTGGCTGTGGTTGACTAATGGATGTGTGACGGGGTTTTCCCGCTGTGTCCCCTCCTCGCGTTCCCGGCTCCAATCCCCGAGCCCACAACGAAACGTCCACGCTTCTGTGCACAAGCGCTGTTGTGTCGGTGAATATTGATATGCGGATGTTGATTATGTGTTAGCTTTGTGTGTGACTGGTGTTTAGGTGTGTGTGTATTTCTGTATTCGGTGTGTTGACGTTTGTGTTAATAACACATGAATTGTGTTCGTGTGTTTTTGTGCATTTCTATGAGTTATGTACGATGTTCTCGTTTTTGACAATCAGGCGTGTGTGTGCTAAATGTACGTGTTTTGTGCGTTCATAAGGGTGTATGTGTATATTGTGTGGTAATTATGTCCGTGTACTCGTTGTGTGTTGGCTCTGTAATTTGTGTAATAAATTACCACGCATATATACAAATGTAGCACCTCCAATTAGTACGGTTGGCTACGTACGGTGCGAAATACATTCAACATGCTTACATGTATATGTGAACCACTGCACGATTGTGTATTTTCGCATGCGGATTCATTGCGTCACGACACATATTTTTGTTTGTTCTACGCAGTGTAATTAATTAACAAATTGTGTTCATTGTGGTGGTTATGTGTGCATTGCTCGGTTGTGTAGGCGTGTGTACGCGTGTACATATATACATGTATATGTGTTCGGACACATCTTGTTGTGCACGCGTGTGTTCATGGTCTCTGCTCGTTTGTGCGGTGTGCCTGTCCTTATGGTTATGTACACGATTGTGTACGCGTGTTTGTATATATATATACGGCTGTGCGAGTTCAACACGTTCATGCCTCTTTGACTGCTGATGTACACACACGTCCCATGCATGGCCCACTGAATTTCCAGTTCTGTATCCCCTCATATCTTGCACCGCGTTCTCTACGCTGCCGGGTTAATATCGGCGCGCTCCGATATTACACGAATGTTGGTATGAATCACTTGCAGTAGTTCACAGCTCGTGACGAGGTTGTGTCCAGCGTAACGGTGCAATACAATGTGGAGTGGAAGAGCTGCTAAATCACGACCGTCCATCACGTGTAGTAGATGTTGCATACACAGCGGCGTCACCCTTCATATAAATCGCGCCTCTCACAATCGCCGAGGGAGAATCATAGACGCGAGCGTGAAGATGGCAGCATCAGCCAGGGTGCTGAGGAGCCGGCGGTGCTACCAACAATTTCCCGAGCTCTGCGGTCCTCTATATCGATAATACGTTTGTATATTTTCAGGTAATCCATGTTCATAATGTTTATACGAGTGGGAGCACGCGGAGACAACTCACGACGTGCGAAGGGGCAACGCTCGATCCCACGGTACAGAAGGGACGGGGATAACAGTCCACGCTTTGGTGGCACCGCCGTTTCCTGGCACGGCTCCTCCTCGATGCCCACCCGTGGGAAGGGGGAGACATCATCCCCGTGTGCGCGATCCCCCAACCCTCGCTGCTGCCTCCACAAGGCAGGGTCACAGGCGACGTGCGTAGCCACCAACACTGGTCGGCTAATGTGAGCGCGTCTCAGCGGTGCTGCGCAGAAGCAGTGGGGAATGCGTGTGTCGTGTATCTAGAAACAGTGGGCTGTGTCTGTGTGGAGTGCATCTATAAAAGTGGGCTGTGTGTGTGTGTAGAGGAGTGCGTCAAAGGCAGTGGGGAGCGGTAGTGTAGCGGTTAGCGCGCTGCGCTATGAACCTGGTGAGCCGAGTTCGATTCCCGCTCACAAAGCGGCCGGGCGTGGTGCTGGTGACCCTCGTGTGCTGTGTCGGCCTTCATAGCTGCGACTCGCTAACAGCACTTGCCCCAACCAATCTGTTAAGGTCGGGTCTTTGTCTTCTAGATGCAGTCCGTTATAGGCAGAGGAGGAGCTCTTGAGCCTGGACTTAAACAGGGACAGGGACTTGACAGCACGGGTGTCTGGTGGGAAGGGAGGTCCAGACTGTGGGGGCAGCAGAAGAGAAGGAGCGACCTCCGGCTGAGCGGGGCTGGACTGAGTTGTGTGGTGTTTGCCCTGTCTGTGGTGCAGAGAAAAGGCACGTGCTAGTAACAGCTGATGAGACGGCACAATGTGTTTAGCAAATCTGACTGCTGAGGAGACGCATGAGGGCCGAAACCCGCCTACGTCTCGTGCGATGTGTACGTAGCAAAGGTAGCTGGAAGTTCTAATGCTCTCCCACCACACGAGATATATCATGATTCATAATGCGTGGGCATCTGCAGTCCGATACGAGGTGAGGCTCAGCGACGTCGCTTGCCACGGATGGTAGCCGCGGTCGGGAATGGAAGGAACTTTGGGCCATCTGGTCGATCACTGCGCCACCCGCCTCTCGCATACACGTACTTACACACGTACATACACACGTACTTACACACACGTACTTACACACACGTACTTACACAAGTGCGTACACACGTACTTACACACACGTACTTACACACACGTACTTACACAAGTGCGTACACACGTACTTACACACACACGTGCTTACACACACGTACTTACACACACGTACTTACACACACGTACTTACACACACACATACTTACACACACGTACTTACACACACGTACTTACACACACGTACTTACACACACACATACTTACACACACATACTTACACACGTGCGTACACACGTACTTACACACACACGTGCTTACACACACGTACTTACACACACGTACTTACACACACTCGTACTTACACACACATACTTACACACGTGCGTACACACGTGCGCACGGAACGAGAAGATGACTGCACTACCGTTGTGGCAGTGACTGCGCTACTGAAATCATCGCAGCTCGACAGAGCAGCGGCTGACGGCCGTCTTGGATGGAGAGCGACGCGGGGGAGCAGAAGCGATTTGTCGTCGAACTCGCGGACCTGCTCGGTCAGAACCTGGACACGACGAGTGGCATGACAATACTACATTTCGATTTGAAGCTTCTTTCGTGACTGCAGGGATTCATCTTCTTGGTTCTTTCGGTAAAGTCGCGTAGAAGGGAAATAATAAAATAATAAAAATGAAACATAATAAAATACAGCCCTGTTCTTTACCTGAGGACGGCTGCTTGCGTTGTGGTCGAAACGTCGTGAGAATGTATTTAATTATGTTTTATTTTTATTAATTTATTATTTCCCTTCTACGTGACTTTACCGAAAGAACCAAGAAGACGACAATACTCATCTTGATAGTTCTTTAGTCGGGTGGGTCCCGGCCAGGTCTAACGCTCGGCGGCGTTGAGTCCATATCTGGGCGGCCGCCACCTTTCAGCAGCCCGCACTGACCGGCGTGGAGAAGTATGGTCAAACCACTCCCCCAATGAGCGACACGGTGTGTGGAGCTCATTACCAAGGGCGACTCACAAATATATGTTCGTATCACTGAAGAAGGAAAGCAAAGATATCAACGTTTCGACCGACTGGCCTTCGTCGGGAATACATTTATGCAAATAAAGACAAACACCCCCCGCATCGACTCAAGCAGACTGTTGGGACACGTTTCGTGAGCGAGCACCTATATATATGTGTGTGTGCGCTCGCTCTCACACACACATATATATGTGTGTGTATGTGTGCGCTCGCTCACACACACACACCTATATATGTGTGTGTGTGTGTGCGCTCGCTCACACACACACACCTATATATGTGTGTGTGTGTGCCCTCGCTCACACACACACACATATATATGTGTGTGTGTGTGCCCTCGCTCTCACACACACACATATATATGTGTGTGTGTGCCCTCGCTCACACACACACACATATATATGTGTGTGTGTGCCCTCGCTCACACACACACACATATATATGTGTGTGTGTGTGCCCTCGCTCACACACACACATATATGTGTGTGTGTGTGCCCTCGCTCACACACACACATATATATGTGTGTGTGTGCGCTCGCTCACACACACATATATATATGTGTGTGTGTGTGTGCGCTCGCTCACACACACACATATATATGTGTGTGTGCGCGCTCGCTCACACACACACACACATATATATATGTGTGTGTGTGTGTGCGCTCGCTCACACACACACGTACGGGGGGGGCTTCGTTTCTCACTGGATGCGTCCCGCGCCGCCGCGGCCATGGCGACATGGGGTGTACTGGATGTGGTGTGCCGGTGTGGAAACATTTTCTGGACAGACCCGTGCTGAATTCTAGCCATGGATGTATGCATACGCAAGCACATACCGTGTGTGTGTAACAGTGTGTGTGTATATATTGTGGGCAGCGGTAATGTAGCAGTTAGCGCGCTGCGCTACGAACCTAGCGACCCAGATTCGATTCCCGCTCACGGCCAACACCAGTGACGACTATTTGAACCGGTCCTGGGTCTCTCCTAGGTTAACTCCGCCTCAAATGATTACCTGGTACGGTATGCAAACATCGCCACTGGGGAGACAAAGGTGGCCGGGCGTAGTGCTGGCCACCCACCCCTCGTGTGCCGTGCCGGCCTTCATATGTGCTCGCTAAAGCACTTGCCCCAATAGTATGTTTAGCCTATATGGGTGATCTTTGTATTTGCCTTTGTATATAGATATATACATACCTGGGCGCGAAATGTGCCTCTGAGTTGTGAGTGTAGCCGGGTGTTTGTGTTGGTTTACGCGTCTGTCTGCTAAATGTTTACACGTGGGTCTGAGTGTTTGTGGGTCTGTGTGTTTTGTGAGTCTGTGTGTGTGTTTGTGAGTCTGTGTGAGTCCGTGTGTTTGTGAGTCTGCGTGTATCAGTCTGTCTGTGTGTCGGTCTGTGTGTCATCCTGCGTGTTTGGCTACGGGTGTGAAGAATGCGGTGTGTGTGTATACGGGGGTGGAGCGGTGGCGCAGTGGTTAGAGCACCACTGCGAGGGCGCTATGCATCCTTGCCGCACCTGAGTTCGATTGCCGACCACGGCTCACATCAGTGGCGAGTGGCTCGTGAAGCGCACCTGGGATACTCTCCGCTTCACAGCCCCCTCACTCTGCTGCGTGGTATTAATCCAGCAGTGGATTTACAGCGATGGTTGTAAATTAGAACTATGATTTATTTGTTATTCTATGCGAGGTGTTCAGAATGCGTGTGTTCTGTATGCAAGCACGTGTAATGTCGGTTTCGGAGGAGTCTGTATGTATGCATCGGCGTGATGATCGTGTCGACATATGGGAGATGGAGTCATGGAATCAGGCCGTGTGCACGTGCTGGGTGGATTGTTACTTGCAGGGTCGTTAGTGGGGGGGGCAGCCTGCGTCCAGCAGTGGATTGAACATGGCTGATGGTGATCGCGTTGGTATGTGTACACGCGTGTGTCGGTATGTGTCTGTGTGTAACGTGCACACGCGTTTGTAGCGAGCTGTGTGGCCGTGGTGTGTATTGTATATCCATGGTGGTGGTGGTGGTGTCACCCATGGTGATGTTGTGTGAGTGTGAACGTGGTGGTGGTGGTGTTGTGTCACCCATGGTGATGTTGTGAGTGTGAACGTGGTGGTGTTGTGTCACCCATGGTGATGTTGTGTGAGTGTGAACGAGGTGGTGGTGGTGTTGTGTCACCCATGGTGATGTTGTGTGAGTGTGAACGTGGTGGTGGTGTTGTGTCACCCATGGTGATGTGTGAGTGTGAACGTGGTGGTGGTGTTGTGTCACCCATGGTGATGTTGTGTGAGTGTGAACGAGGTGGTGGTGGTGTTGTGTCACCCATGGTGATGTTGTGTGAGTGTGAACGAGGTGGTGGTGGTGTTGTGTCACCCATGGTGATGTTGTGTGAGTGTGAACGTGGTGGTGGTGTTGTGTCACCCATGGTGATGTGTGAGTGTGAACGTGGTGGTGGTGTTGTGTCACCCATGGTGATGTTGTGTGAACGAGGTGGTGGTGGTGTGTCACCCATGGTGTTGTTGTGTGAACGAGGTGGTGGTGGTGTGTCACCCATGGTGATGTCGTGTGAACGAGGTGGTGGTGTGTCACCCATGGTGTTGTTGTGTGAACGAGGTGGTGGTGGTGGTGGTGTTGTGTCACCCATGGTGATGTCGTGTGAACGAGGTGGTGGTGGTGGTGTTGTGTCACCCATGGTGTTGTTGTGTGAACGAGGTGGTGGTGGTGGTGTGTCACTCATGGTGATGTTGTGTGAACGAGGTGGTGGTGGTGGTGTGTCACTCATGGTGATGTTGTGTGAACGAGGTGGCCCTCTCGGCGTGGGCTCTGCCGTGAGCGACGCTCCGAGTGGACGAGCCGGCGATGCTGACTGTGCATACATCACGCAGGTTATGTCTCATAGCAGGTTGCGCGCGTGTTGACTGGCTTGAGCCGGTTTTGTGTAAATACGTTTCAAGGTGTGTACAATTTGTGCAATATTTAGATATTGTGTGTGTGTGCTGTTGTGTATCCGTGGCGTGTGTGTATCAAGCCGTATGCGTGCATTGTATTTGCGAATTGTAGATGTTATGTTATAAAGGCATGGTTTTGTAGTGTGTATGTGCATGGGTGTGTGGATATATTGTGTGGGCAGCGGTAGTGTAGTGGTTAGCGCTCCGCTGCGCTGCGAACCTGGCGACCCGGGCGCGATTCCCGCTCACGGCCAACACGACGATTATCTAGGCCGCTCCTGGGCTTCCCTTAGGTCGACCCAGCCTGAAATGAGTACTCGATGCGATGTGTGAACACCGCCACTATGGAGGATAAAGGCGTCCGGGCACGGTGCTGGCCACCCACCCCCTCGCATGCATTGCCACTCTCTAACGCTACTTACCCCTACAGTTTATTTAGGCTGTACGGGGGATCTTTGTCTCTATATATTGCATTGCGTGCTCGTGGTTTGTGGCACATGCTATGATGTGTAAGTGCGCGTTACCCACACATACACAACGCGTATGGGAGCAGTTGCTACGAATTCTATTCTCGGTCACGGCCAATGTCAATGGCGGATGATATCATCTCGGCCACATGCGAGTACCGCTTACGGTGTGTAAACATCGGGACGGGGAGACAAAGGCGGCCGGGCGCGGTGCCATCCACGGCAGCCCCTTGCGCACCGCTACCATCCTTCATCGGTGCTCGCTTGCGCCAACAGGCCGTGTGGGCTACACGGGGCAACTTTGTCTTTGTAGTCGTGAGTTGTCGACTAGCGAGGTGAGCCGAGTCGCTGCGTTGAGTCGCAATCACCCCCCCCCCCCAGATGCCCCCCCCCCAGATGACCCCCCCCAGATGACCCCACCCCCCCCCCCAGATGACCCCCCCCCAGATGACCCCACCCCCCTCGCTGTCAACCTCCCCCGTGTCCCCCCACGCACCCCCGTGTCCTTGCGATTTCGACCCCAAAGGGGGTCACGCCGCGTGACGTCACGGGGCTCGACTGCCCTTGGCGTTTACTCAAAATTAAGGGTGGGGGGGGGGCAGCGTGGGGGGCAGCAGGGAGGGAAGGAATGGGAAGGGGCCCGGTGTGAAGTTGACGGATGCGTGGGAGGGAGGGGGAGAAGGGGGAGGCAGCGGCGGGAGGGAACAAGGTGGTGGTGAGGGGGGCTTGTTGGCTTCCCAGGTGACACCCCCCGCCCCCTCCCCCCGCCCCCTCCCCCCGCCCCCAGCCCCCCAGCCCCTGCCAGCTCCCGTCAGCGGGCGCGGCTCCCGCGAGTCGCGGCCGCGCGCGGATTTCAGTCAAAAAGCATTAGGGGAGGATTAGGGGACACGCGCCCAGAGCTACCGGGGTGGGGTGTGCGGGGAGCCGCGGTGCCCAACGCCCCCTGCCCCCTCCCGAGCACCATCCCTCACCTCGCTGACACAGCGATAGAGGAGGCATGGCCGGGGGGGGTCCCTGGAACCCCCGAAAAGGGGATTCATTCCCGTGGGGTCGCGACACTGCGCCACGCGTGAGCGGCGACGTGCGGACCGAAGTAACGCGCTCGGCTGTGCCGCCACAGCGCCGCCTGTGTGCACACACACACGCAGCCGCCTGTGTGTGCACACACACGCCGCCTGTGTGCACACACACACGCAGCCGCCTGTGTGTGCACAGACACACGCAGCCGCCTGTGTGTGCACACACACGCCGCCTGTGTGTGCACACGCAGCCGCCTGTGTAGCGAAGCGCTGCTGCTGCACGCTCCCCTTTGACACCGCCGTGTGTGTGTACTCTGTGTGTGTGTACACACACAGAGTACACACAGCACACACGTGTGTCTGGTTGGTGTTGTCGCGTGAAGCCGCGTACACTACTACGACTGCTCCTGTTTTGTCGCGTACACTGCTACTGTGATGTCGCGTACACTACTACTGTGATGTCGCGTACACTACTACTGTGATGTCGCGTACACTACTACTGTGATGTCGCGTACACTACTACTGTGATGTCGCGTACACTACTACTGTGATGTCGCGTACACTACTACTGTGATGTCGCGTACACTGCTGCGAAGTCGCGTACATTGCTACTGTGAAGTCGCGTACATTGCTACTGTGAAGTCGCGTGCACCGCTACTGTGTTTGTCGCGTGCACCGCTATTGTGTTTGTCGCGTGCACCGCTATTGTGTTTGTCGCGTGCACCGCTATTGTGTTTGTCGCGTGCACCGCTATTGTGTTTGTCGCGACCACCGCTATTGTGTTTGTCGCGTGCACTGCTATTGTGTTTGTCGCGTGCACCGCTATTGTGTTTGTCGCGTGCACCGCTACTGTGTTTGTCGCGACCACCGCTATTGTGTTTGTCGCGTGCACCGCTATTGTGTTTGTCGCGTGCACTGCTATTGTGTTTGTCGCGTGCACCGCTATTGCTGCTGCTGTTGTCGCGTCGCGTACGCGGTCGCGCCGCGTTGGCCGAGCTGAGCGCGAAGTGAGCCGTGTGTGTGTGCGTGTGTGTGTGTGCCCGTGTGTGTGTGTGTGGCCACTCAGTTGCGGCCCTCTCTCCCGCAGACCATCCTCAACTCCATGCACAAGTACCAGCCGCGCTTCCACATCGTGCGCGCCAACGACATCCTCAAGCTGCCCTACTCCACCTTCCGCACCTACGTCTTCTCCGAGACGGACTTCATCGCGGTGACCGCCTACCAGAACGACAAGGTGAGTCGACGAGGAGCGACCCCCACCTCTCTCACAGCCGTGCCCCCCCCTCTCACAGTCGTGCCCCCCTCCCTCTCACCCGTGCCTCTCTCACCCGTGCCCCTCTATCACTCCCATGCCCCTCTCTCATCCGTACCCCCCCTCTCTCTCACCCGTCCCTCTCACCTGGGCACGTGTCGAACCTCGCCGCCGCACCACGCGCTTAGACACGTCGGCACATTTGCAGTAACAAAGACAAAGCTCCCCCGGATAGCCTTTAACAGACGGTTGGGGGGTAAGTGCTGTGAGCGAGTCGCGGCAACTGTGAAGGTTGCCACAGCCACACGAGGGGGTGGTGTGGTCTCAACCATACCCGGCCAGACAACCGCTATTTCATCCCCCTGTGGTGATATGTATAAACCGCACTCGGTTAAGGCTGAGTCAACCTAGGCGAGGCACAGAACCGGTTTAAATATTCGCCACTGTCATAGGTCGTGAGCGGGAATCGAACTCGTGTAGCCGGGTTCGTAGCGCAGCGCGCTCACCGCTGCGCACACATGTAAGACAAAGGCAAAGATCTGCCATATAGCCTAGCAGACTGTAGGGGCAAGTGCTGTTAGCGAGCGCCTATGGAGGCCGGAACAGCACACGAGGGGGTGAGTGGCCAGCACCACGCCCGGCCGCCTTTGTCTCCCAAGTAGCGATGTTTACACACCGCACCAGGTACTCATTGGAGGCCGAGTCGACCTAGGGGAGACCCAGGACCGGTACAGATAATCGTCACTGGTGTTGGAAATGAGCGGAATTCGAACTCTTGTCATCAGATTCGTCGCGTAATGCGCTAGCCGCTACATCACACACACATTTCAACACACACAATCTGACTGACACGCACAGCGCAATTCACACACAAACCACATGAACACGGAACTTAAATCCACACAGACGTGCACACACTTCAAACACACGCACGCACGTAAACACGGATACTTAAAGTCGCACAATGACACGCACACACGCGCGCGCACACACAGACACTCAAATTAACACACAAAAGACAAACGCAGAAATGTAAACTCACACACGCACTTCCATGCGCGCACGCACACACTGACATACGCACGGACAATTATTTTCCCAGACACACACACACTTAAATTCACACACATACAGCCGCTTAGACTCACACAGAAGCACATACACTCAGCTTCACAGACAGACTAAACTCACACGCACACGAACGCACATGCACTCTTGAATCTCACAATCAAAAACACACTTACAGCGTTAAAGAAAAAGAACCCCCGTATAACCTTAACAGACTGTTGGGGCAAGTGCTGTTAGCGAGTAGCACCTATGAAGGCCGGAACGGCGCATGACGGGATGAGTGGGCAGCTCCACGTCACGCCCGGCCGCCTTTGTCTCCCTGGTGGGGATGTTCATCGAACCATATAGGTATTAATTTGAGTCTGAGTCGACCGAGATGAGGCCCAGAACTGGTTCAGATAATCGTGTTGGTGGCTGTGAGCGAGAATTGAACTCGGGCCTCTGCCGACTTGGTAGTGCAGCGCGCTAACCGCTACACTACCGCTCCCCACACACACACCTCCCAACACACACACACACACACCTCCCAACACACACACACCTCCCAACACACACACACACACACCTCCCAACACACACACACCTCCCAACACACACACACACACACACCTCCCAACACACACACACACACACCTCCCAACACAGACACATCTACACCCTTCTCCCAACACACACACACACTCTCCCAACACACACACACCTCCCAACACACACACACACCTCCCAACACACACACACACCTTCTTTCAACACACACACATCTACACCCTTCTGGCAACACACACACCTTCTCCCAACACACACACACACATCTACACCCTTTTCGCAACACACACACACCTTCTCCCAACAAACACACACACACCTCCCAACACAGACACACCTCCCAACACACACACATCTATACCCTTCTCCCAACACACACACACACTCTCCCAACACACACACACACACCTCCCAACACACACACACACACACCTTCTCCCAACACACACACACACCTTCTCTCAACACACACACATCTACACCCTTCTGGCAACACACACACCTTCTCCCAACACACACACACATCTACACCCTTTTCGCAACACACACACACCTTCTCCCAACACACACACACACACCTTCTCCCAACACACACACACCTCCAAACACACACACCTACACCCTTGTCGCAACACACACGCACACACCTTCACCCTTCTCACGCTCGCTGGTGCGAACATAAACTCGCACACGCAATCCAACGCACGCATAATCGCACACATAATTAAACTCGCACAGACGTGAGCTCACACAAATTCACGTACAAACACACACGCGCACATACACACACGAAATACAAAGATCACCCGTATAGCCTTTATAAGACTGTTGGGGTAAGTGTTGTAAGCGAGTAACACCTATGAAGGCCAGCACGGCACACGAGGGGGTGGGCGGCCAACACCACGCCCGGCCGCCTTTGTCTCCCTAGTGGCAATGTTTACACATCGCACAAGATACTCATTTGAGGCTGAGTCGACCTAGGGGAGGCTCAGGACCGGTTCACATAATCGTAACCGGTGTTGGCCGTGAGCGGGGAATCGAACCCGGGTCGCTGGGTTCATAGCGCAGCATGCTAACTGCTACACTACCGCTCCCACACGTACACACACACAGGTACACACACACGTACACACAGGTACACGCACACACACACACAGGTACACACACACACACGTACACACACACAGGTACACACACACGTACACACACACAGGTACACACACACAGGTACACACACAGGTGTACACACACACAGGTACACGCACACACACACACACAGGTACACACAAGGTACACGCGCACGCACAACACGTGCACCCGATACACCCGTCGGACTCGCGCGGGTGGCAATGCAGGATGCGTGCCGCGTGGGGTACGCGCGCCGCACGCCGCGGTAATGCGCTCGGCAAACACGGGGGGAGCACCGAGGCGCGCGCGGGGGGGGGGGCGCGCGGGGGGGGGGCACGCGCGGAGAGGGAGGGGGGGCGCGAGGGGGCGCGCGGCGCGGGGCGACCGAACCAGAAAATCAGGAACACCCGGGCGCGTGTGTGTGTGTACCTGTGTGTGTGTACCTGTGTGTGTGTGTACCTGTGTGGGGAGCGGTATTGTAGCGGTCAGCGCGCTGCGCTATGTACCTGGCGACCCGGGTTCGATTTCCACTCACGGCCAACACCAGTGACGATTATCTGAACCGGTGCTGGGCCTCCCCTAGGTCGACTTAGCCTTAAATGAGTACCTGCTGCGGTGTGTAAACATCGCCACTGGGGAGACAAAGGCGGTCCTGCGTGGTGCTGGCCACCCACCCCCTCGTGTGCCGTTCCGGCCTTCATAGGTGCCCGCTAACCGCATTTGCCCCAACAGTCTGTTGAGGCTATACCGGGATCTCTGTCTTTTATTTGTGCATGTACTTTCAGAGCATGCTAAGTACGAATACACAAAGCGTGGTGTCTCATGCACATATCATTTGTACGAATTTCGTGCGT
The DNA here is from genome assembly GCF_015708825.2 of Lethenteron reissneri. Taxonomy (NCBI): domain Eukaryota; kingdom Metazoa; phylum Chordata; class Hyperoartia; order Petromyzontiformes; family Petromyzontidae; genus Lethenteron; species Lethenteron reissneri. The sequence goes on from NC_083805.1 coordinate 591,787, forward strand.
GTTTAACATTATGTATGAACGTGTGGGTGTGTACGTATCAAACGGTCCCTATTGTACCGTACACATTGTTGATGTACATTGATGTCCTTTGTATATGTGTGTATTGTGTCTGCGTATCACACAGCGAACGATATGTTACCCCCATCTCGTGGGATCATCCCGGTGAAATGTTGTTATTTAAGCTCAGCAGCGGTTATGTACAATGTCTGTGTAATGTTCATTGTATGAAGTATTGTGTGTACTGTGTATTATTGTTGCACGGCAACATAACGCGGATTTAAATATGAAGGTTTTAACATCGTAATTTTTTGGCATTATCGGTAACCGAATGAGTAAAACCGGTTCAGGCGCAGGTTACCGATTTTCCGGCTGAGAAAGAGAGGCAGCAGCTGTAGCTGTAGCAGCTGTAGCTGCTGTAGCAGTAGCTGTAGCAGTAGCTGCTGTAGCTGTAGCAGCAGTAGCTGCTGTAGCTGTAGCAGCAGTAGCTGCTGTAGCTGTAGCAGCTGCAGCAGTAGCTGCTACAGCTGCATCTGCTGAAGCTGTAGCTGCTGTAGCTGTAGCTGCTGTAGCTGCTGCAGCTGTAGCAGTTACCTATTCTGGAACCGGTTTAGCTGTTACCGGTTTAACAAGCCTCCTGTTCTCCGTAATCGCGTCTGCATGCGACAGCATCTCCGTGCTGAAACAGTGGAAGTGTTTAATTCATAGAGGTAACCGTAGGTGCAGTGACACACACACATATATATACAGTCTACAAGTGTGTGTTTGGTTTATTATTACTGTGGGGAGCGGTGGTGTAGCGGTTAGCGCTACGCTGCGTTATGAACCCGGTGAGCCGAGTTCGATTCCCTCTCACGGCCAACACCGGTGACGATTATCTGAACCGATCCCAGGCCTCCCCTCGGTCGACTCAAACGAGTACCTGGTGTGGTGCGTAAACATCGTCACCAGGGAGACAAAGGCGGTCGGGCGTGGTGCTGACCACCCCACCCCCTCGTGTACCGTTACGGCCTTCATAGGTGCTCGCAAACAACACTTGCCCAAACAGTCTGCGCAGGCTATACGGGGGATCTTTGTCTTTATTATCCATCACTGCATATACATCACACGTGCGTGCATTGTGTTGTGTACATGGCAGATGTAAAATGTGTACCGTGAGTGCTGTGTATGCATCACGTGTGCTTTGTGTGTATGGGTGCGTCTCATGTACAGGGCTCGACAACTGACATAACGAGCAGAGGCATGTTGGTCGAATTCGGTAAAACGCTCAATATTTCAGGAACCGCGATGCACATGAATACGACGAGACGATGGTCCCTAATAAATGGTACGTCGCGAGGCAGTTCTTGAAGAGCCGCACGCGGCCCCGGAGCGGCAGGTTTCCGAGCCCTGGCCATGCGCGTGCTGCATTATTCAGCCTGTGTGCATCTTGACGCACGTGTACACTCACACTGAACACACACGCCCAGCGTCCACAGCTTACACGGCAATGCGCAGTACAGAGCAGATTCTCGTGCGTACGGTAAGCAATTCACAACCCCCTTTGTCTATCCACTGCTGAATTAATGCCTCCCCACGCCGTGCCGGTCAGCGGGGGTTGTTTGACCATACTTCACCACGCTGGTCAGTGCGGGTTGGTGAAGGGCTGGCGGAGTTGGTCGGACTGATTCAGATGTTACTCCCCACTGAACTCAAAGCACAGCGTGCTCACCATTGCACCGCGGCTCTCCCTCTCTGATCTACATGTCTATTGGATCAAGACGGCTCTCTTCCATCGCCATCATGAGCAGCAGCTACGATCAATCTCCTGGTGGATGAAGATTTCCCCACGCGGTCGCCATCTCTCACGATCTCATGATGTAGCGGGAACTTAACACCTCCACTCGTGTAGCAAGTCGCGCCTACGTGGTGCGCATTGATACAATACACTTGTGTACAACGACGACATCATCGCCGTGAAGTGTGATTTGTAGTTAGCCATTGTCATTCATGCAAATCGCATTTCAAATAATAATAATTGACATTTACCCAAGAGAGGCGCGTGCCGCTTTATCTAGAGGGTCCTGCTGCTGCCGCTACGTTGGGTTTCTCGATGTAAGATGTGTTCAGCCCCAGTTAATGATGAGCTGTGTTTATGATACACTTGGGAGAAAACTCACGCGTGCGAGGGGGCAACACTCGATCCCATGGTAATCAGGCACAGGTGATACCAGTCCCCACTTTGCTGTCACTGCCTTCTCCTGGCACAGTCCCAGTGGTTACGGTTCCTCGACGCCGAACCAACGAGGAGAGAATCTCACGACATCTGCGTGTGACCCACCAACCCTCGCCGCTGCCTCCACAGCGCCGGGTCACGTGCGCAGCCAACAACACCACCACCCGCAACATCGCCGCAGTCGCACGGAGGAGACGGGAACCACAGATCAGCGGAAGGGCGGGTGGTAGCCCAAGCTCTGCGATTCTCTATTCTGGTGTGGCCGCCTCTGTGCATGGGGATGAACGTCTCCACCGACGCGTCCCTGCGCCTGTGAGCGTTGAGTTGTGGTGATGACAGAGGTCGCGGTAGACTTCGTGGTGGTAGAGGTAGTGATGGTGGTGGAGGTAGTTGTGTTTGTAGTGGTAGATCATGATGGTCGTGGTGGTCGTGGTGGTAGTAGTGGATGTGGTAGTGGAGGTATTGATAGAGGTGGTGGTGGAGGTAGTTGTGTTTGCGGTGGTGGTGGAGGTAATGGTGGTAGTCAAAGTTGAAATCGCGATGATATGTGTATACCAGTTATATTATATGTATCCTCACCAATCCGCACTGCCCATCGTGGTGAAGTATGGTCAAATAAAGCCGCATGGCGTGTGGAGCCTCTCACTGGGCCTGAACACATGCGTAGCACATACTTCATGTACATCCATGCGTGTACCGTGTGTATTGATGTGCATGTGTCATACATACAGACGATGGTGACTCACTGCTGTATATTCTATCGATATTCTAGAAGGGCAAGTGGTGTGGTATTTGCCTCTCACACACAAAGATTACCCGTATATCCTTAATAGACTGTTGGGGCAAGTGCTGTTAGCAAGCCCCTATGAAGGCCGGCACGGCACACGAGGGGGTGGGTGGCCAGCACCGCGCTCGGCCAGCCACCTTTGCGTAGTGGCGAGTTTTTTACAAATTGCACCAGGTACTCATTTGAGGCTGAGTCGATCTAGGGGAGGCCCAGGACCGGTTCAAATATTCGTCACTGATGTTGGCTGTGAGCGGGAATGGAACTTGGGTCGCCGGGTTCGCAGCGCAGCGCGCTAACCGCTACACTTCTGCTCCTCACAGACACACGCGCAGAGACACACGCAGAGACACGCAGACGCACACACACACGCAGACACGCGCAGAGACACACGCAGACACACGCAGACACATACGCAGACACACGCAGACGCACGCAGACACGCGTAGACACACACGCAGAGACACACGCAGAGACACACGCAGACACACGCAGACACACGCAGGCACACGCGCAGACACACGCGCAGGCACAGACACACACGCAGGCACACGCAGACACACACGCAGGCACACACGCAGACACACACGCAGACACACGCGCAGACACACGCGCAGACACAAACACGCACACACGCAGACACACACCCAGACACGCGCAGACACACACGCTGGCACACGCGCAGGCACACGCACAGACACACACACGCAGACACACACCCAGACACACGCAGACACACACACGCAGACACACACCCAGACACACGCAGACACACACACGCAGACACACACGCACCCTGCAGTCGAGTCTCTGTGTGCACATATCCGAGACTCGGCACTGTCGCCCTGTGGCTGCTGGCGGCCCTGTAAGGACCCCGAGCTCCCGGGGTCGATTGGTCTCAATCGTAGCGCGGGGTCCACACGATCCATCACCGGTGAACCGAGTAACTCGCCTCCCGCCGGGTGTGACGGTAAAGCCGACAGAGAGTGGGCGAATCCCCCTTTCATACGACAAAGACAAAGATCCCCGTATAGCCATCAACGGAATGTTGGGTCAAGTGCTGTTAGCGAGCACCTATAAAGACCGGGGAGGCACACGACGGGGTGGGTGGCCAGCACCACGCCCGGCCAGCCGCCTTTGTCTCCCTAGTGCTGATATTTTGAACGCCAGACCCAGATGCTATTCTAAGGCTGAGCCGACTTCGGGCAGGCCCACAACCAATAGAAACGCATTTATTGCGTGTCACGAGAGTGGTGGCGCTGTATTTATCGCACTGCGCAGCCTTCCCTGCCATCCAGGTTCAACACCGGGCCATGGACAGACACGACGCACCCAGGGACCAATGGTACCCGAACCCGTCCGAGCTGTCTCTCTCCCTGGCCGATTCAGACTAAAATGAGTAGCTGGCACGGTCTGTGAACATTTGTACTGGGGAGACAAAGACGGTCGTGCGTGGTTCTTTATCTCTCCCTTCCCATGGGGCTTTGATTGGTGCTCGCTAACAGTGCTTGCCCAACAGTGTGTCAGGCTCGAGACATTCTGTACTTGTGTTAGAACGCGTGTGTGTTTGTGAGTGTGATATAGATATACGTGCAGGTATATGTCATTCACGTACACAGTCATTCACGTACACACTCGTGCACACATTCACTCGTGCACACACCACGCGCACACACCCGGGCACACAGTTGCACACACGGACTCTCACACACGCGCACACCATTACAAAGACAAAGATCTCCCGTATAGACGTGACAAACTGTTGGGGCAAGTGCCGTTAGCGAGTACAGTGTCTATGAAGGCCAGAACGGCACACGAGGGGTGGGTGGCCATCGTCACGCACCTTTGTATCCCCAGTGGCGATGTTTACACACCGCACCCGATACTCATTTGCGGCTGAGTCGACCTAAAGGAGACCCACGACCGGTTCGGATAATCGTCACTGGTGTTGGTCGTGAACTCCGGTCGCTGGGTTTCTTAGCGCAGCAGTCCCGCTAACCAATGCGCCACCACTCTCCAAAGACAAAGGTGCCCCATATAGCCTTAAAGGACCGTTGGGGCGAGTGCCGTGAGCGCGCCACCACTGCCCCCGCACATTCACAAAGAGCGCGGAACATCTTCAGGGCTCGGTCTTGAAATCAAACTTGCGAATTGAAGCAATGGGGTGGGGGGGGGGAGAACCTCACCGCATCCACCTCCCACGCTAAGCTAAGTTTTGTTTGGGAGTCGGAAATTCTGCGCAGTTGTAATTTGAGTGAAATCCACGCGCGTCTCGATTACTAATTCCCTCTCTCTCGCCGCGAGCTCCAGAGCGCGCGTGCCGTGTATACTCGCAGTGCACGGTGTGTGCACACGCTTGCTGTGTACACTGACAGCAGTGCGTGTTGTGTGCAAGCTCTCGCCGCGCGTGTGCACACACGCGGCGGGCTACGCGGGAGCGAATTCGCCCCCCGCCACGGACAGTTTCTCGGGGGGGGGGGGGGGGGGGTACGGTCCTCTCGGGGTCCCCTTGGGATCGACGCACGGGCTCGGCAAAGACCCCTCATCCTTGTCTCACGCCTCCCTCCCAGTCCTCTCCCCGACCCCTATCTCCTACCCCGCTCTCACAGCTCTCTCCACTACCCCTCTCCTTAGCCCTGTCCACTACCCCTGTCCCCTACCCCTGTCCCCTACCCCTGTCCCCGTCCTCTCCCCCACGTGTCGCTCCCCGCGTACACTCGCTGAAAGGTGGTGCCGTCTCGCTGTGAGTTACGGGGGGCGGTGGACAGGCCGCAGTGGCGGTGAGGCTGTTGTTGGCTGTTGTTGGCTGTTGTTGGCTGTTGTTGGCTGTTGTTGGCTGTTGTTGTTGTGTGTCGTCGTCACTCGCACTGCAGTGATACAGGTCGCGACATCCGTGGGTCGGGGTGTTCCGCATCTCATGAACTGTGGCCGCGTGTTGTGCGGAGTAGCTCGGACCGTGTTGGCTGTATTCGAGTGGCATTGCAGTGTAGGGTGTTGTGTCCGTGTCACCCGGACCGCACGGGCTGTGCGCTAAGGTTGTTGGATCTCGGGACCAACTCTAAGACTGACAGGGGAATAGACACACGCATTGTAGATGCACACGCATTGTAGATGCACACGCATTGTACACAAGTGTGCACACGCTTGTGCGTGCACAGCAAGTGCGCGCATGCAGCCTGCAACATCGCCATGCACGTACACACACGCGTTACACATCGCACATTGAAACACGCTGACATAACAGTATCCACACGTATACAGAGCTTACACAATACATACATAAACACACACGCACAGAGAAAGAGTGTTAACATAGCACTGCACCCATGTCGCTACAGCGCGTGTACATTGACAAAGACAAAGATGCCCCGGAATATATCCGCACGTGCTGTCGGGGCAAGTGCTGCCAGCGAGCTCCGATGTTCATTGACAAACACACACGTGCATTGTACACTGACACATACGGAGCTTAACACAAGCAGAGACGCACACGCTGTGTACACAAACACACACGCGCACGTACGCATTGCACATGTACACAGTGTTCATTGACACGGGGTAAATATACACACACACCGCCCCACGGTGACCCCCCCCCGCCCTCACGTCCCTCTCCTCTCACCCCACCCCTCCCTCCCCTAGATCACACAGCTGAAGATCGACAACAACCCCTTCGCCAAGGGGTTCCGGGACACGGGCAACGGCCGCCGAGAGAAGAGGTAGAGAGTTCGCACCCGGGCGGTGGTGCGGAGGGCATCGCACCACCACGCACCACCACCACGCACCACTACCACCACGCACCACCACCCCGCACGTGCCCTCGCTCACCCAGCTCTACACACCCCCCGGTGGGAACAAACTCACCCCGCTGCTCACCTGCCCCAGTCCTGATTCTCGTCGCCTCGGGGGTCAATGCCGAGCAAGTGGCGCCACCTGGCGGCGATGACGCGGAACGCCATCAGTGTGACCACCAGGGCCACCTCGCCACTCAGCAGGGTGACCACTCACCAGGGTGACCACTCAGCAGGGCCACCTCGCCACTCGCCAGGGTGACCATTCACGAGAAGCATCAAGCTGACCCCCACGTGCGATGCAGGTGTCTCCGTGTCTCACCATCTGCTGCCCCCCATCTCCTGACCCTGACCCCAACCCCGACTGACCCCCGCCCTCCCCCCCCCGTGCCCCCTGCAGGAAGCAGCTGGCGCTCCACTCGCTGCGCACGTACGAGGAGGCGGAGGGCGAGGAGCGCGACGACGGCGACTCGGACGAGGAGCCCCCCCCGGGCTCCGCCAGCGCCTCGTCCAGACACACTCTCCCTGCCAGCCCGCTCTACTCCGGTACGCACACCCCAAGTACCACCACTCACACCCCACCACCACTCACACCCCACCACCACTCGCGCCCCACCACCGTCACGCACACGGCATCCAGACGACAGACGAATTGCGACGAATCGGCGTCGCGGTTCCACTCGGGAGCGCATTCCTCGTACGTCTCGATTGCACCCGTGGGTTCGTCGCGTCGGCCTCCCGTAGCCCCCCATCTACTGTCATCATCATCATCCTGTTCATCATCGAGAGACCTGGGTCCCTGCACAATCGAGTCGGTGTCTGTGCCGTGAACCTGGAGAATCGGTGCCAGATCGAGGATTCCGTGATGGCCACACGCCACGGCGGCACCGGGCAGCGGGATACTATCGCATCCGATTCTCGCGCGATGGCGGCGGCGATGTAGTCCAGGAGCTCGATGACGTTGTCGAGGTTCTGCTGCTGCTGGCTACGACGAGGGGGCTTCAGCAGAGCGAGAGTTCGTGTCGTTTGGCTGCTCCTCCGTTGAAGGAACGCAGCCTGCAGTGGTTTACTGTGTGGGCCCACAGTGAGGGTGACATGGCCACAATCGCACTACTCCCGTCACTGCGTCTTTAATCTCCCATTCAGTGGGGGGGTGCGTGCTCAGGCCGGGCTGAACCCAGGTACTGAGGTTTAAAGTGCGAGCGGGTGATCGGACGATTGCACCTCCGATTAGCACGGTTGGCTACGTTAGGTGCGAGAGAAGTTCAACATTTATATACGTACATCTGTGCCAACCACTCTGGTGCCGTCTCGCGAAGCGTTTGCAAAGCGGCAGAGCGAGTTTGCGACTCCGCGCACGTGGGAGCAGGGATCCGAGATGGAGGCAGACGTGGGCAATGATGGCCGGCGATGATGGTGATGATGATGGGGGCAATGGCTGTCGCTTTGCCGTGGCCACAATCAGGCGACTGGATTTAGAATCAAAATAATCTCGTCGCTCGCTCCGGCTTTGAGGGAGAGCGTTATTTCGGCTGTGTCGGTTCAACGCAAGCAAAACTACGGCCTGGTTTTGATATTCACAGTAAAATATAAAACGCTACCGCGTGTGCACGTGACATCGGTACACAAACACGCGTGCACATCAACACGAACACGCACGCTGTTTCCTCGGATCGCTGCTCTTTATTTGACGTTTGTGCCGTTGGTGGTGACCCAAGTCGTAGCTCTTGCCAACGAGCCTCCTCTCCCCGGAGTTGGCAAGCGCGGGGTTAACCCAGAGACGTCGTGACACTCCGCGAGCTCAGAGCCGTGCTCTCAAACTCTCTTCTCGCGTCGCAGAGCGGAGCCGCGACGACCGCGAGCAGCGAGGAGGCCGCGGCGGCGGCGGCGAGGACCGCGGCCTCGACCTCTCGGCCAAGGAGCTGCGCTCCCCGGGAGACCGCGCGGCCGCCGCGGCCGCCTTCTCCGCCTCGTCCTCCTCCTCCTCGTCTCGCACCCCGGAGCGCGATGCCCCGCGTCACCCGGCGCGCTCCTCCTCGTGCCCCTCGGAGGCGTCGCGCCACCCCGAGCACAACGGCGCCGACAAGCACCACGACCCGGCGGGCAAGGCCCGCGACGGGGCCTCCGCGCGCGGCGGCGGCAAGGAGAGCTTCGCCCCGCTCACCGTGCAGACGGACGGGCCGCACGCGCACGTCGCGTCGGGAGCGCTGCACAACCTCGGCTTCCCGGGCCTGCACGGGCAGCCCTTCTTCGCGCCCATCAACGGGAGCCACCCGCTCTTCCTGCACCCCGGCCAGATGGCCATGGCCTCGGGCGCCTTCCCGGGCCTGAGCGCCGGCATGGGGCCCCTGCTGGCCTCCATGTCGGGCGTGCTGGGCGGCGCGGACGCGGCGGGCGCCCCGCACGGCGTCCCCGCCTCGTCGGCCGCGCTGCACTTCCCGGGACTGCCCCACCACCTGCTCGCGTCGCAGGGCCTGCCCGTGTCGGCCTTCGGCAGCCTCTTCCCCTACCACTACACCTACATGGCGGCCGCCGCGGCCGCGGCGGCGGCCGGGGCGGGCAGCCCCGCGCACCGGCACCCGCTGTTCGGCCGCCAGCACCTGCGCTTCAGCCCCTACTCGCTGCCCCTGTCCACGCCCCCGGCCCCCGGCGGCCCGGGCCTCCTGGCCGCGGGGGCGGCGGCCGCGGCTCCGCCCCCGCCGCCCGCGGCGCCGCCGTCCGGGGCGGCCGAGGCCGCGTCCGGCGTCGAGGGGAAACTTGGGGGGGCCGCGTCGCCCGCCCCCCCGAGGAGCCACGGCGCCAGCCCCGAGCGAGAGGGCAAGAGCGAGCTGCGGAGCATCCAGCGGCTCGTGAGCGGCCTGGAGGGCGGCAAGCGGGGCGCGTCTCCCGGCAGGGGCAGCCCGTCCTAGTCCGCTGCCTGCCGCTCCGCCCCCCGAGCCTGCCGCTGCCCACGCGCGGGAGGGTGGGGGGGGGCAGCCGACCGACAAACACGAAGGCGTTCCGGCGCGCGCGCTCGCTGTGACGCCGGGGGTGACGCGAGCACGTACGCACCGATGCCGACACACACGCACGCACGCGCACCCTTCATGCCGACAGGATCCGCCTACGCTCGGGCGGCGACGCGGCCCGGCGGCGGCGGCCGCCCCGATTAATACCGCGGTGGTGCGCATTGGCCGTGACAACACCACGTGTCGTCTGCTTCGCTGCGGACGTTAAAGATCCCGTGACGTCATTAGCAGGGTCCAAGTTGGAAAATATTGCTCGAGTGGGATTGGACGCCGCAAAATCGTGGCAGCAGACTGGGGCCCAAAGTCTCGCTGGCAATTGAGACTCTGTACTGGCCTCCTGAGTGCACACCTGGCCACACACACACACAGAATCAACTTGGACTTGAAACGCTGATGGCGACACATTCTAGACAGACACTGACACGAGTGCGCATGCACACGCTGGGACACACGGAGATGCTCACACACGCGCACACACGCGCACACACGCCTTTGTGCCGATCCTCCACAACACAGACACAACTCCCATGTGTGTAGCAGAGTGGCGGCTGAAATGCGCCATGTCACACACAGACACTTTCATCACCACGTTGAGTGCACACGCAGTGTACACACAGTGAGGATACTCACACAGTACACACAGCCGTGGGTACACAGTGGACCGAGTACTCGTGCCGAGTCCACGACTCAACCACTGATACTTGGGCCAGACTGTGCAGCCCGGCCACGTGATCGCAACGAGAGGGAGAGCCACTGGGGGGGGGGGGGGGGGGCCCATCCCCTCGGGCCCCCCCTCATTGCCCCCCACCCCAACACTACAGAGGAACCACGTAGTGACCGGAGGAGCTGCGGACTGACTGCCCCTCTCCCCGTGGAGGGGGGCGGGGGGGAGAGCCCCCCTGGCCCTGTGGGCAACTCCCGGTGAGATGGGGGGGGGGAGAGCCCCCCTCCCCCTCCTCACCTGCCCCCCACCTCTTTCAGCTGTGACATAGTGTAGCGTCCATGTCATGTTCCATGTAATTCCAATATGATATTAACACGAGTAATTATAATTATAATGATGATAATACAAACCATAACATTAATACAATGATGATGATGATGGTAATGATGATAAGTGAAGGTAATCGCAGCTATTTATGTAATTATTCGGCCAATACTGTGTAAATATCACGACCACACCGTCGCTCTCATCATCGGTTGCGTAGCCTGTTCCACAGAGTTCATCATAATTTATTGCACATTCTGTAAATATTCACGTGTACAGTCGGGGGGCTAACCCGTGCACCCCCCCACCACCATTGCCCCCCCCCCCCATCGTTCCCCGCACCCCCCCTCGCTCCCCCACACCCCGCCCCCCCCTCCTGCTGCAGCTGCGGCGCTTCCCCAGCTCCCTGCACCCGCCTGCCTTACCCCCCCCCCTTGCAATCCGCCCCCCACCCCCAAGCTGCCACCCTTGACCCCCACCCCTCATCTCGTGGGCTGGTGGTGGGGGGGCGAATTGAGGTGGAAAGCTGCGCCCGTCGAGGCGCTGGCTGCGTGGTTGGTTTGGGGGGAGGGGCCACCCCCCTCCGGGGGGGGGGGGGGGCTCGTGTTTCTGTCTCGTGATGCTCTTTGTACCCCCCCCCCCCCCACACGCGCCGTGTGCAGCCCCGTGAAGGTGCGTCCCGTGACCCCCCCCCCCATCCTCCCACGCGACCGAGCGACCCCCTCCCCCCCGCCCCTAAATGTTAATCATTGAAATAAACATGACGTCATTTAATCATTGAAATAAACATGACGTCATTTAACCCGCGCTGTTCTGAGCCACCCCTCCCCCCCGCCCTGTGTGTGTATGGGGCGGCGGGGGGGGGGGGTCCCCTAATGGACGCTGCCGGGCCCCCGATCTTGGCACGGGGGTGCGGAGCGCGATCCGCGCAGCCGATGAGCACGGTCGGTTACGTACGGTGCGAAAGAAATTCAACATCCACGCACATACGATCGCGTCACTGCTGCCCAATCCCCCCCTCTCCGCCTGCCCGCTCCCCGTTGGACCCCGCGCATCACCCGGGTCCCTCCCGGGGGGGTCCCCTTGACTCCAGCAGACCCCCAGGGGACCCCTCCTAAACGGGGACTCCCTTTGATTAACGCGATTCCAACGCGCGGCGGCGGGAGACCCCCGATGCCTCGTGGGGTTAGCGGAGTGGGAACTGCGGGGATGCTGAGTCGATGTGACAGGGGGTTGTGTGCTGTGCGGGGTGTGTGTGTGTGGTGTAAGAAGGGTGTATGTGTGTGCTGTGCGGGATGTGTGTGTGTGCTGTGTGTGCTGTGCGGGGTGTGCTGTGGGGGGGTGTGTGGTGTAAGAAGGGTGTGTGTGCTGTGTGTGCTGTGCGGAGTGTGCTGTGGGTATGTGTGTATGCTGTGTGGGGTGTGTGTGTGTTGGGCGGGGTGTGCTGTGTGTGGGTGTGCTGTGTGGGGTGTGTGTGTGCTGTTAGAAGGGTGTGTGTGTGCTCTGGGTGTGTGTGCTGTGTGTGTGTGTGTTGTGCGGGGTGTGTGTGTGTGCTGTGCGGGGTGTGTGTGTGATGTACGGGGTGTGTGCTGTGGGGTGTGTGTGTGTGCTGTTAGAAGGGTGTGTGTGTGCTGTGGGCGTGTGTGTGCTGTGTGTGTGCGGGGTGTGTGTGTTGTGCGGGGTGTGTGTGTGCTGTGCGGGGTGTGTGTGTGTGCTGTGCGGGGTGTCTGCTTTGGGGTGTGTGTGTGGTGTAAGAAGGGTGTGTGTGTTGTAAGAAGGGTGTGTGTGTTGTGCGGGGTGTGTGTGCTGTTAGAAGGATGTGTGCGTGTTGTGCGGGGTGTGTGTGTGCTGTTAGAAGGATGTGTGGGTGTTGTGCGGGGTGTGTGCGTGTTGTGCGGGGTGTGTGTGTGCTGTTAGAAGGATGTGTGGGTGTTGTGCGGGGTGTGTGTGTGCTGTGCGGGGTGTGTGTGTGTGCTGTGCGGGGTGTCTGCTTTGGGGTGTGTGTGTGTGGTGTAAGAAGGGTGTGTGTGTTGTAAGAAGGGTGTGTGTGTTGTGCGGGGTGTGTGTGCTGTTAGAAGGATGTGTGCGTGTTGTGCGGGGTGTGTGTGTGCTGTTAGAAGGATGTGTGGGTGTTGTGCGGGGTGTGTGCGTGTTGTGCGGGGTGTGTGTGCTGTTAGAAGGATGTGTGGGTGTTGTGCGGGGTGTGTGCGTGTTGTGCGGGGTGTGTGTGTGCTGTTAGAAGGATGTGTGCGTGTTGTGCGGGGTGTGTGCGTGTTGTGCGGGGTGTGTGTGTGCTGTTAGAAGGATGTGTGGGTGTTGTGCGGGGTGTGTGCGTGTTGTGCGGGGTGTGTGTGCTGTGCGGGGGAGCTACTTGAGCCTCTGTTTAATTTCCTGTTCCCCCCACCCCCCTAATCCCCCCCCCCCTCGTGTCGCTGGCACCGGAGCCGAAGCGACCGCTTGGAGGAGCGCGGATTATGCGTTCATTGGAAGCAAAGACAAAGATTCCCTGTACAGCCTCTAACAGACTGTTGGGGCAAGTGCTGTTAGCGAGTAACACCTATGAAGGCCGGCCCGGCACACAAGCGCTTGGGTGGCCTACATCACGCCCGGCTACCTTTGTTTCCCCAGTGCTAATGTTGTTTAATACACACTGCATCGGGTATTCATTTGAGGCTGAGTCGATCTAAGGGAGGCCCAGGTCCGGTTAAAATATTCGCCACTATTATTATTGGTCGTGAGCGGGAATCGAGTAGGGGCGCTGGGTTACGCACAGTGAATGTTTATATATATATACACGTGAATACATGCACAGTGAATGTTTAATCATATATACACACGTGGATACAAGCACAGTGAATGTGTGTATATACACACGTGGATACATGCACAGTGAATGTGTGTATATACACACGTGTACACATGCACAGTGAATGTGTATATATACACACGTGGATACATGCACAGTGAATGTGTGTATATACACACGTGTATACATGCACAGTGAATGTGTATATACACACGTGGATACATGCACAGTGAATGTGTGTATATACACACGTGGATACATGCACAGTGAATGTGTGTATATATACGTGTATACATGCACAGTGAATGTGTGTATATACACACGTGGATACATGCACAGTGAATGTGTGTATACACACGTGTATATATGCACAGTGAATGTGTATATACACACACGTGTATACATGCACAGTGAATGTGTATATACACACACGTGTATACATGCACAGTGAATGTGTATATACACACACGTGGATACATGCACAGTGAATGTGTGTATATACACACGTGTATACATGCACAGTGAATGTGTGTATACACACACGTGTATACATGCACAGTGATTGTGTGTATACACACACGTGTATACATGCACAGTGAATGTGTATATATAAACAGGTACACACGTGGATAGGTGCGCACACAACAACCACCGTTCACCACAAAGTGGCGGTGACGTGACCAGGGCACGTGTACCAGGCTAGGTGCACTTTGAAGCCACACGAAGTGTCGAGGGTCTGCTGGCAGGTCACGGAACAGCTCCGGGTGCCATGGGATGACTGGCAGACACCCCACCTGTGCACCCCACTGCCCCAACGGTTTATCCACCAGGCGCTCTGCTCGTTGTTGTGAGCTTCGCTCCTCTGCCCTCCGTTGTTGCTGGAGGCCAACTGCCTCCCACTCCACCCAAACGCGTGTGCAGACAACCATACCAGCAGCATACACGACGGTATAGGCGATCTTAAATGACCGATGTGAATTTTAATGATGCGATCAAAGGGCTAGAGAGCTGAAGCATGGCACTAATATAGTCGAGGATATATTTACATTCATCATCAGCAGCAGCAGCAGCCATGTTCAATCCACTGCCAAGCGCCACCACCTCTCACGACCCGGCGATTTAGCGATCCATCGCTCCATCTCCGCTGTGGCCGGCCTCTCGGACGCGTTCCACTCCTTGACTGCCGCTCCGTGACGACTCTCGACCATCGTCCATCACGGTCGCCTCCTGTGGCCGTGACGCGTCCTGCCCAGGCCCCGCCCACTCCTCTCGGCAGTCTGGGGGGCGATGCCGCGGCGTGCGTTCTCGAGCCGCCGTGTTCCCGTCTCTCCCCGTCTCTCGGTGCGATCCCAAGCGAGCGTCTCTCCACGCTTCTTCGCGCACTCTCCAGCCCGTGTTGCGTCTTCGTCGTGAAAGACCACGGCGAGTGCGATCTCTTAGCTCGGCTCGTGGCTCCCGTGTCCTTCCAGCCGGAGCGAAGTCAACGCGTCTCACCCCCTTCGCGCACGGGACCCCCGAAATGAGGGCATGGAGTTGGAATCGAACTCAGGCTCGTGACGCAGCGCGCTAACGACAGCGCCACCGCTCGCCACGCGCACGGACGCGGTACACGACGCTCGCTCCGTTCATCAGCAACACGGCCTCATCACAGGAACATACATATACACAAGTACTGACGTTTCGGGAAATAGTCCTTATTGATGGTAGAGAGAGGATGACTGTTATTAGAAACGTCACACGATTACATATTTTACTTTGTTGCATTTCAGCAGTGTTTATGAATGCTACGAATTTATTTATGCGTGTGGACAACTGCCCACGCACTGTTTATGCAGTTTCCATGAATATCGTGTCCACTCGCCTGCCGGCACGGCTCACGAGGGGGTGGGTGACCAACACCACACCCGGGCGACTTCGTCTCCCAGTGAGGATGTTAGCACACCGCGCCAGACGCGGATTTGAGGCCAAATCGACCTACGGAAGGCCCAGGACCTATTTAAATAATCGCCACTGTTGGTGGTGGTCGGAGGGAATTGAACTCTGGTCCCGGGTTCGTAGCGGTGTGCGATAACCGCTGCGCCACCGCTCCCCAGATACATAGACATATACACAAACACGTACATACACATATACGTACCGCTAAGGCCCACACATCGGAAACACACAGGTACACATATACACAAATACATACATGTACGAAAACATGTACACTTACAAAGTAAAGAATCCCCCGTATAGCCGAATTAGATCGCATGGGATAAGTCCGGTAATTAGCGAGCACCTATTAAGGCGCACGAGGGGGCGCGGGGCGGTGCCAAGCGCGCCCGCGGTGCTCTGTGTATAAATCAGCACCGGGGAGACAAAGGCGGCCTGGCAGGCGGGTCGTGTGCACGTCAAACAAAAGCAAAGATCCCCCGTACAGCCTTTAGCAGATGAGTGAGGCAAGAGCTATTAGTGAGCACCTATGAAGTCTCACACGAGGAGGGGGGGGGGGGGTGGCCGTCTTCGTCTCCCTCGTGGTCCTGTGTACGCGCCACCCCAGGTACTCAGTTGAAGCCGGCTCGACCTGTGAGAGGCCCGGGACCGGTTAAGGTCATCGTCACCACGCGGTGTTGACCGCGAGTGGGAATCAAAGACGGCTTACCGGGTGCGTAGCGCAGTGCGCTCACCGCTGCGCCACCGCTCCCCACACACGCACACGCGGCCGCTGATTGTGATCAACGCGCCCGGTACGAGGATCATCGATGGATTATTTGGGGCGTGGGGGCGCGATCGCTACCCCCGTGATGAGGCGGGGGGGGGGGGGGTATCACCACCATCACCACCCCCATCACCATCATCATCACCACCATCACCACCACCATCACCACCACTATCACCACCACCATCATCACCAGCAGTCCCCCCCCCGCCCCCTGGACCTCCCGAGGGGAGACGCGGGGCCGAGGGCGCGCACCTCCGCGGCCATTTCCTCCGTGCACAGTTTACACAGCACCACAACAACAGCCAATAACAATAACAACAGCCAATAACAACAACAGCCAATAACAACAACAGCCAACAACAACAGCCAGACAAGGCTCGCCTCGGATCGTCATCTCTGCAGCCTGATTATGGCTCACGCATCATTAAGAGGCCGTCGTTCAGAGCAACGGGCCTGGTGCAGCATTGAAGATTCGTCATTTTGCCTGTGCACCACCACCACGTGTCATGTTAGTTACATTCTATTAGCTCGGTATTATGACGTGGTGGTCGGGAAATGGTGGTGATGGTGCTGGTGGAAATGATGATGGTGGTGGTGATGGTAGTGATTATGGTGGTGCTGGTAGTAATGGTGGTGGTGGTGATGATAGTGGTGCTGGTAGTGATGATGGAGGTGGTGGTGGTGCTGGTAATGATGTTGGTGATGGTGGTGGTGATGAAGATGGTGATGATGGTGATAATGAGGATGGTGGTTATGGTGGTGTTGCTGGTAGTGATGATGAAGATGTCGTTGATGATGGTGGTGCTGGAAGTGATGACAGTGGTGGTGGTGGTGGTGGTAACGATGGTGGTGGTGGTAGTGATGATAAACACGGTGGTGCTGATGGTGGTTGTTGTTGTAAATCGCCAACACAAACACTTCACGAATGTCAGCCACACGGACGCCGTGACGCAGGCGCTCGCTGACATTTTAAACGCCGCCGACTCCACCCCGTGTCCACCCGCCTCTCAATGCGACATCCCAATGAGCGCTGTCAACATCCATGTTTCTGCATTACCGGTAAGTGCATGCAAACAAAGCGGTGAAAGCCGTTTGCCGCACAAGTATCAACTTTATCGGGCAATAGCCAGAATATTGCTACCGCTGTGTATTTATTTAGAACTGCTTCCGCACCGTACCCAGCCAACCGTGCGCATCTGTAAGAGGGAAGCGAAGGGAGTTGCCACGGTGGCGCATTGGGCAGCAGCGCGCGGGACGCGTCCAGAGGTCGCCGCACGTGTGCGCACGTGTGTGAGTGTGTGTGCGCATGTGTGTATGTGTGCGCATGTGTGTGTGTGTGCGCACGTGTGTGTGTGCGCGCGTGTGTGTGTGTGCGCGCACGTGTGTGTGTGCGCACGTGTGTGTGTGTGCGCACGTGTGTGAGTGTGCGCACGTGTGTGGGTTTGTGTGTGTGTGCGCACGTGTGTGTGTGTGCGCACGTGTGTGTGTGTGACGCACGTGTGTGTGTGCGCACGTGTGTGTGTGTGCGCGCACGTGTGTGTGTGTGCGCACGTGTTTGTGTTTGTGTGTGTGCGCACGTGTTTGTGTTTGTGTGTGTGCGTGTGTGTGTGTGACGCACGTGTGTGTGCGCACGTGTGTGTGACGCACGTGTGTGTGTGTGCGCACGTGTGTGTGTGCGCACGTGTGTGGGTTTGTGTGTGTGTGCGCACGTGTTTGTGTGTGTGCGCACGTGTGTGTGTGTGACGCACGTGTGTGTGCGCACGTGTGTGTGACGCACGTGTGTGTGTGTGCGCACGTGTGTGTGTGCGCACGTGTGTGTGTGCGCACGTGTGTGTTTGTGTGTGTGTGTGTGACGCAAGGCCGTAGCAATGGAGTCAACATTGGGGGGGATCAAATCTTCCAGGCGGTCTGGGGTCCCCCCCCCCAGAAAAAAAAATCTAAATTTGAAAACTCATTTCCTGCCATTTCCTACCTATAATATTAAAAAATTAACTAACACATAGGATGGACTTTTAATGTATTTTTTACAATAATGTCTAATAGTGTATTGTATTACATCGCTCTGTTTTTTCTTTTTTACCTTTTCTTCTTTCATTGTATGTAATGGCAGAGATGATGGATTTATAAAGTACAACCATAACCACAATAATATAACCAGAAATCTATTTTATAGAAATATATTGGGGGGGGGGACATTTTGAGCAAGTGTCCCCCCCAATATATATTATAATTACGGCCTTGGTGTGACGAGTACGCGTGCCAGTGTTCGTGTGGAGAGCGGCAGTGATGCGGTTAGCGCGTGCTTCGCTTGGAACTCCACGACCCGAGTGCGATGCTCACGGCCACCAACCACAAGTCCCGATTATATGAATCGTTCCTAAGCCTCCCCTAGGTCGACTCAGCCTCACACGAGTACCTGATGCGATGTGTAAATAATACCATCACTGGGGAGATACAGGCGGCCGGGCATGGTACTGGCCACCCACCCCCTCGCGTGCCACGCAAATCTTCATCGGAGCTGCGCGTCGCTCCGACGGGGCTCCCTCCCCAGGGTGGTGGCGCCATCTGCCGGTAGGGCTGCTGGCACCGCCGTGGCCACCACCCGACTCCCACTCATCATCCACAGACCCCGCTCACCCATCACTCACCCACTCACTCACCCATCACTCACCCATCACTCACCCACTCACTCACCCATCACTCACTCACCCATCACTCACACACCCCACTCACCCCGCTCACTCACACACCCCACTCACCCATCACTCACACACCCCACTCACTCATCCATCACTCACCCATCACTCACCCATCACTCACTCACCCATCACTCATCCATCACTCACCCATCACTCACCCATCACTCACACACCCCACTCACCCATCACTCACCCATCACTCACTCACCCATCACTCACCCATCACTCACTCACTCACCCATCACTCACACACCCCACTAACCCCGCTCACTCACACACCCCACTCACACCACTCACTCACCCATCACTCACACACCCCACTCACCCATCACTCACTCATCCCACTCACCCATCACTCACCCATCACTCACCCATCACTCACTCACCCATCACTCACCCATCACTCACTCACTCACTCACCCATCACTCACACACTCCACTCACCCCACTCACTCATCACTAACTCACTCACCCATCACTCACACATCCCACTCACCCATCACTCACACACCCCACTCACCCATCACTCACCCATAACTCACCCCACTCACCCATCACTCACTCACCCATCACTCACACACCTCACTCACCCATCACTCACACACCCCACTCACTCACCCACTCACCCATCACTCACCCATCACTCACTCACCCATCACTCATCCATCACTCACCCATCACTCACCCATCACTCACTCACTCACTCACTCACTCACCCATCACTCACCCATCACTCACTCACCCATCACTCACACACCCCACTCACCCCACTCACTCATCACTCACCCATCACTCACACACCCCACTCACCCATCACTCACACACCCATCACTCACACACCCCAATCACTCATTCACCCATCACTCACACCCCCACTCACCCCACTCACCCATCACTCACCCATCACTCACACACCCCACTCACCCATCACTCACACACCCATCACTCACCCATCACTCACTCACCCATCACTCACACACCCCACTCACCCCACTCACCCATCACTCACCCATCACTCACACACCCCACTCACCCCACTCACCCATCACTCACCCATCACTCACACACCCCACTCACCCATCACTCATACACCCCACTCGCCCCACCCATACACAGCACTCATTGCAACAGCATTCCTTCAACACAAACCAACTCCGGACCGGTTTCGACATTCACCGTTTCATCAGCAGACTTCGGCTCGCTCGAACTAATGCTGGTGAATTGCCAGATGCGTGTGGCTGATGGGACCTGTAAAAAAGACGTGAATGTTGTTATGTGGATGGACAGATACGGAGGCGGATTGTCGGTCACGTGGTCCAGCGGAAGCACAGCTGGCACCTGTTACAGAGGTTCGCGGTTCTAATCCGGCAGGCCGCCCCGGTCACTGCTTCGAGTGTAGTTACCACGAAATACTACTACGAGCTGTCTCCGTAACGGCGGACTTTGAAGAACCCCGTGACGTCCTCCGAAACGAGAAGGCCATTGTGTGCCAGTGTCATGGTCCACATTTGATAAATTGAAAGCAAATGACACCGCAATTTACTCAATTTGGATGGCAGACTGCTGCTGTGCAACTCCCGCTGGCTGTGAGAAATGGCAACAGCGACTCCCTACCTGATGATAGCCTTGCGCCACACCAGGGCAGCTACCGCTGGGGGTACCCCTAGGGTAGACCACACAGCAGCATTATCGCCACCCCCCCCCCCTCTTTGAAATTACCGCAGGCTGTGTCTGTGAGACGCAGCGGTGGCGCCTTCCTGCGCGATGTGAACCACAGCGCCCGTACCAAATGTACTCAATTATTAATTCTTTATGCACTCAATCGTTGTCTGCTAATTCATCTCGGTGCTTGCCTTCTGCACCAGGGCGCTCTGCGTTGCTTTGCGTCGGGCTTGGAAGGCGGGGATGGTCGGGGAGGGCGCGGAACGAGCGCTGCTCCCACTCCACACCCGGGCTCTCTCTGGGTCTCGCATGCGGGGGGGGGGGGGGCGGGGGAGTCGTCCAGGAGATAATCATGCCTGGGCCGATAGCCCGCGCCGCGTGGCCGCTCGGCGAGCGGGGG
Source organism: Lethenteron reissneri (assembly GCF_015708825.2). NCBI lineage: Eukaryota > Metazoa > Chordata > Hyperoartia > Petromyzontiformes > Petromyzontidae > Lethenteron > Lethenteron reissneri. The sequence goes on from NC_083805.1 coordinate 612,841, forward strand.
TATTAGGGTCCCGCGTGGGGTCTAATCGGCGCGAGGGCCTGGCTGCCAGGAGCCGAGAGGCGCCTTCGCGGCCACGAACATCATCAGTCATCACCCTAACCCCCCTCTAACCCCCTTACATCCCCCCACGCTCCCCACCGCCCCATTGCCGCGCACCCCCCTTCACCTCGAGCTCGCAGCAAAGCCCCGCGCAATCAGGGCGCGCGCGGCTCCTCCACGCGGCGCGGCGCGGATCAGGGCGGATCAGGGCCGCGGATCACGGGGCTCAGAGAGAGACGCGGGGAGAAGGTGGAGCAGAGAAGAGCGGGGTGGAGCGTGGTGGAGCGGGCTGGAGCGGGGTGGAGCGGGGTGGAGTGTGGTGGAGCGGGGTGGAGCGGGCAGGTGGAGCGAATCGCACGCCACACAACCACGTTACCCATCTACACTGTCTAACCCACAGTGCTCGCTCCCATCAGCCACATCGCTCGCTTCATTGACCTACCCCGCAACTACCCCACGCACACCACGCACACCCCGCAACTACCCCACGCACACCACGCACACCCCGCAACTACCCCACGCACACCACGCACACCACGCACAGAACCACCACGCACACCACGCACACCACGCACACCACGCACAGAACCACCACGCACACCACGCACACCACGCACACCACGCACACCCCGCAACTGCACCACGCACAGAACCACCACGCACACCACGCACACCACGCACACCCCGCAACTACACCACGCACACCACGCACACCACGCACACCACACACACCACGCACACCCCGCAACTACACCACGCACAGAACCACCACGCACACCACGCACACCACACACACCCCGCAACTACACCACGCACAGAACCACCACGCACACCACGCACACCACGCACACCACACACACCACGCACACCACGCACAGAACCACCACGCACACCACGCACACCACACACACCACGCACACCACGCACACCACGCACACCACGCACACACACACCACGCACACCACACACACCACGCACACCACGACACACCACGCACACCACACACACACGCACACCACGCACACCACGCACACCACGCACACACACACCACGCACACCACGCACAGAACCACCACGCACATCCACGCACACCACGCACACCACACACACCACGCACACCACGCACACCACACACACCATGCACACCACGCACACCACGCACACCACGTACACCACGCACAGAACCACCACGCACATCCACGCACACCACGCACACCACGCACACCACACACACCACGCACACCACGCACAGAACCACCACGCACACCACGCACAGAACCATCACGCACATCCACGCACACCACGCACACCACGCACACCACGCACAGAACCACCACGCACACCACGCACACCACGCACACCACATCACACCACGCACACCACGCACAGAACCACCACGCACATCCACGCACACCACGCACACCACACACACCACGCACACCACGCACACCACACACACCACGCACACCACTCGCACCCTGCGCCATCCCCGCACTCCGCGCGTCCGTGACGCTGTCAAGGTCGGTGAGAGGGGACGCACGCGAGTGAATAGTCTTTGGTCAACAGTCTTGAGACTCGGCAACACTTTACTGGGTGAGCACGTGCGACGAGAACAATAGCAGTCCGGACGTCTTTTGGACGTGACAGTCCGACCCTCCCTCCCTCTCTCCAGCCAGGCAGCCAGGCAGCCAGGCAGCCAGGCAGCCAGGCAGCCAGGCAGCCAGGCAGCCAGGCAGCCAGGCAGCCAGGCAGCCAGGCAGCCAGGCAGCCAGGCAGCCAGGCAGCCAGGCAGCCAGGCAGCCAGGCAGCCAGGCAGCCAGGCAGCCAGGCAGCCAGGCAGCCAGGCAGCCAGGCAGCCAAACGTTGTTCCCCATGCGGTGTTGTGACTACGACGCTGGTGGCGTCACCACTCGGGCACGACGAGCGAGTCCCGAGTGGCGCCGCGAGGGTGCTCGGAGCCCGACGGAGACCGGGACCCGCCCCCCCGCCCCACATCGGCGGCGGAACACGCAGGGGAGGTGCTTCTCAAATGTCCATGTATGGAAGTTGAACTTCTTTCGCACCGTACGTAGCCAACCGTGCCAATCGGAGGTGCGAGGGAAGGACAACAAACCAAACACAAAACGCAGTTCATGATTCTATTCGAGGTGGCATGGTTAACCTCCGCTACCGACACCCGCCGCCATATCAGTGAATATCGGGGTTTGTTCCAGGTGACGATTCGACTCAATACGCAATTTAAAAGTGTTTTAATTCGTTGCGATGTGGGGTTTATACAGCGAAGAGGCACGTGGTGCGCAGAGACGCTTGTAGAGGAGGTGGGCGCGCTGGGGATGACACCGAGAGACAGAAGGAGGGACACTCGGACGAGTGGACACAGGCGGGTTGGTCTCAAGTTTATCGAATAGCTGTGGCTGGAGAATAGAGAGCGGGCGTTTGGGGCAGGACGCGATGAGATCGCCTCGTGTGCAGGGTGGATTGCTGCCTTGCGGGGCCGTGAGGGCCGGAGGCGAATTGCGGGAGGCCTTCATCCAGCAGTGGAGTGACCATGGCCGACGATGGCGATGAATATCATCGTGCCACGATTATCTTGTAGGCCAAGAAAGGCGGCCACTCATCGGCAGAGGTCTTTCCCTGGACTCATTTACCCCGGAGAGTGCCACTGGGTCAGATGACTCTTTCTCAAAAGGGGGTCTTGCTGCCGCTACATTTTAATTTTAAGATGTTCTAGGCACTCGGAGAAATTCCACGCCTTGCAAGCGAGGGGGCAACCCTCTATCCCCCCACCTTCTCCAGACAGAGCCCGGGTACGGCAGTTTCACGGCATTGCTGCGGTGATCCACCAACCCTTGCGGCTGCCTCCACCGCAATGGGTCACAGCAGCCATGCGCGGCACAGCCACCAGCGCCACCCGGCACGAACAGCACCCGGCAAAACTCCACGCGGCCACGGGGAGAGAGACACGCAAATCCCAAATATACAGGCGTCAGGGTCGGTATCGAACCCACGACCTCCTGTATACCAGGCGAGGGAGTGAACATCTCCTGGCCACCGCAGCGCCCGCTGGCAGCAGACGAATGTCCGCAGGTCGATCTCACAAAGGGACTGGGCCTGGCCTCCCGAGTTCTCCCACCCTGGTGACGTGAACTTGAACCCCATCCATCTCGCTCTGCGACACCTCCCACTCATCTCTCGCTGCTCCCAACACCGCGACGGTAATCGCCCTCATTGATGCGTCAAAGATCACGTCTGAGTTTATTTACCCACCGGGAGCTTTTGAAGAAATAAAAACGAGCGCGCGCCCTCGTGCCCCGCCCCCCACTGCAGATCGGGATGAGCCGGGGAGCGCGCGCGCGGCAGCTCCGAAATCGCGACGCGCTCCGCATTCTCACGCCGTGCCCCGCGATCCGACTAACGTTGTTTGACGGAGTCACGGCGATTATCTCTGCCGAGGGCCTCATCCCATGATTACTGTAATTACAATCTGCCATTAATCCATTACCGGCTCCGCAATCCGGCGGCGGCGAGGAGGAGGTGGAGAGACTTAAGGCGATCAGCGCCAGCCGATCCCCCCACCCCTCCACTCATCCCGCGCGCCGAGGTGGCTCGCTCCTCGCTCCAAGCCAAGATCAGCTCGCACCGGGGCCGGCCGTGAGTCCGGAGGGAAAGGCCGTGACGGCCCCTCGCAGAGGTAACAAAGCGTCACTTTACACGGAGGATTTCCAGATGTTTTTTCATTCATAATGGGTTTATTGTGGCTTAGATCGACGCATTGGTGTTGTCACGTGGGCAAGTGTGCCAGCTGATTTCGCGTTTCAGCAACACCGGAGAAGGGGGTGTTGAAAAGACCAAATAAATGTTGTCCGCTGGAGATTACATCCAGCATTGTCAGGCGTTTACAGCTCAGTTCTACAGGGAGTTTAAAATAGATGGACCCAATTTCAAAGCAATATATTTCACGATGGCAACATGTTACAATTACACTAAAAGTTACAAATGGTTGAATGAGTTATCAAGTTTTACTAACCAATTTATTAATGCTCTACGTGCCCTCCACCTGCTGTGCGGACAACATCGAGACGATAGTTGAATTCGTCCCAAACGCCTCTCAAAGAGTCTTCTTCCACTGAAGTCACTGCTGCCGTGATTCTGTTTTTCAGGTCATCCAGATTAGTCGCTAATGGTGGCACAAAAACACGGTCTTTTGTGCCACCATGCCCTTTGACATTGGCGGATCAATGCCAAAACGCCGTGGAAACGCACGTTGCATCGCAATTACGGATTCAGTCTTGAACTGCAGAAAGCAAAACGCCTTGTTTTACGGGGTCACCATCTGGCGAATGACTGATGCTGTGTGTGCGCTGGGAGAGGCATCTCGCGATCATCATTTGAAACTCTATGCCCCGCCCCTCTCTATGTCCCTCCCTTTCAAGTGGTAAGAGTTTCATTCGTGGGCGGTTCGTGGTTGCAGAGATATAGCGATTTCAAATCGGGTCAAATATTTTTAAACACCCTGTATTGTGAATGAGCTTCCTGATCCAGGTGCTAAAGTCACCAGGACGGCCGTGCACGTGATCCGGTTTGACAATGACGGTCGTTGATTGCTGCTGGTGGATTGGCAGGTGAGGTTAGCGTGATAAGGGGACTCGAGTTAGCGATTGGTGAAAATGGGCTTTCGTTAATTATGTTAAGTTCTATCGTGTCGGTGATGAAGCTGGAGTTTTACAGAAATTATATTGTGATTTTAGTTAAGCGTTAGTTGTTTAATTAGCATTACGTATATTAGCACTGTCATGAATTAGTGATACAGTTTTGAATAAATTATTGCCGGTACATTATTAATATGATCAATGTATTTAGTCTGTTTGGCTAGATTCGTTAACCGTCACTGTGAATTTGGTTAGGTGTCATTTAATACGTTAATTGAATTAGCTCTGAGTAAGTTACCCGGTTGTCACGTGCCCTTCAATATGTGCAGAACCCGAGACGCAGCAAACCACGCCCTCCCTGGGGGGTGGCGACCCCTCCTCCCCAGCTCACGCAGTGGCGCAGAGCCCTTGAACGCCAAGCGCCACGCACATTGGCGAGCGTCACACTCACCTGCCACGCCACTCGCAACCAATCAGCTCTCATTATGAACCGCGATCACGTGCACGGCTATTGTGGTGACGTCACGGCACCGGCTTGACCTGGAACAGGAAGCTCGTGCACGTGGTGAGTGCCGAGCTTCTGTCGACAACTGGCGATGCTGGGTGGAATCTTCGGCGAAACGTCGGATTTCAACTTTTAGCTCGGCCTTTTCAACATTCCTCTTTGGGTTTTGCGAATAAACAATCTTTTGGCGCGTGTTCCCACGTGACAACTTAACTTGATTGGCTCTGTCGAGTGGTGGAGGATTATAGTAAAATAATACACGTTTCCGACATAACCGTTAAAACGGGTTATGAATTGTAATCTACTGTATAAGTTAGTTATAAGAGCTTGGGACAAGAGACACTTGGAGGGAATTGCAAAGTGGAAAGTGCGAGGGAAGAAGCAGAAAGTTAAGTGAGGTGAGCGTGGTGAGTGGGTGGGTGAGTGGGTTGGTGAGTAGGTGGGTGAGTGGGTTGTGACGTGGAGTGTGGTGGATGAGACGACACAATCAGTGTCCGATTCGGGTGGAGGAATCAATGCGTGAAGTTCGTGGGAACAGTCGCCATGGTAGCAATAGCGAGAGCAGAGCGATAAGGAGGCGACTGACCGCCGGCTCGCGAGTGACCGGGGCGAGAGGGCCGCGGTGATTGTCCCCCCAGGGCGCCCGCTACCGCCGCATGGCTTTTGGCGGTTGTGCTGCTGTCATATGATGGCTCGATGCGGTCTCATCGTGGATTGGTTCAATATTTCCAAACCTGAAATCTCAATGATCGGTAAAAAAAAAGTCTATTCTCGGCAATGGGAATGCACCTCCTCAACTCACAACGATGGCGGAACGCACGCTTGTGCACATTTGGGGTCATCGATGACTCTGAGCTCGCGTTGTCCTCCCACACCTCTCACCTGCGCAACATCTCTCACCTGTGTAACATCCCCTGCATCCACCATCACGGCCGCGACCCGTATCCTCGTATTCACCACATCCCAACGAGACCATTGCAACTCCATCATCCATCAACATCCTCCCTGCCCACCTCTTCTCCCTTATCTCGGTCGACTTTCTTCCACCTGCTCTCTGCTTAAGCAACCCAAGGGCCTTTGGGCAAAACCCTCCAGCCACCTCTGCTCATTGAGAATTGGCCCCCTTTTCTGCTGCTGCTGCTGCTCCAGTGTCCTGGAATTCCCCTAACCTGGCCATCCATGTCGTTGGCATCCCTGGCCCAGAAGACCCGGAGCTCGTGTGGAGCCATAGGCCAGACAGCTTCCACACAGCATTACACTGCCGATGAAGAGACAACGCTGTTTAACCGATTCAGAGTGAGAGCTCTGCTGCCAAACCGGAGCTGGCAATGCGTACTGCCCAGGTATGGGAACTCTGCCATCTCCACAGCCACTACCGTGACTCAAGTACTTTAGACCTTGACAGAAAGTACGACTTCTTAGTGGAAAGCTTCAGATGGGCAGCTGGTCACCAAATCATTCTCAATATGAGCACTACTGACCAGGTCATCCGCATAACAAAGTTCACTTCCCATTGGATCTGTACCAGATGGAAAATTATTCCGGTAAAGCCATGGACAGGTTCTCGAACTTGTGTGGTGAAGAATTGTTCAACAGTGTAGGGACTAGCGGATCTCCCTGTCGCAACCCCAACGTGAATAGGCAATGGCTCCGACTCCAGACCACACGGCTTTACTCGGTCCTGCCCACCGTCATGAAGGGCCTTAATGACTGTGAGCAAAGTCAGGGACTCCAAAAGAAAGAAAATCACCCAAAGCCTTAGCCAGGTAAAACAAACAGATATGTAGATCCTTAACACGTAGGCTTTCGCGACCAATGTTATTCATAATCAACGTTTTTGGGTTTAGATCGCGTTATTTATAAATGTGTCGTAACCCTCCACCACCCGACACGGCCAATCAATAAAAATGTGTCACGTTGACAAAGACAAATAGTTCACTGCTTTAGCCCACCGGTGTGTTGAAGGTACTCAAATTGTAAATGTTGTGGCTTCAACACACCGGTGGGCTAAAGCAGTGAATTATTTGTCTTTGTCAACGTGACACATTTTTACTGATTGGCCGTGTCGGGTGGTGGAGGGTTACGACACATTTATAAATAACGCGATCTAAACCCAAAAACGTTGATTATGAATATGTAGATCCTGTTGACATTTCCTACACTTCAATTGCAGCAGACGTACAGAGAATATGGCATTTGTGTAGGACCACCCTGGCCTGAAACCACTTTGTGGCCCCGCAAGCCTCTCCTCATCTTGCTTGGCCAGCAATGTTAGATCATAATCCGTGCCAGGACCCTTCCCGTCCCACTGAGGAGATGTCCCGGCTATTGTTACACTAAACAGGGCACCCCTGTCTCACGCAGCCCACACGGACTGTTGGGGAAGGGGCTGCAAGTGAGCGCCGATGAAGGCTGGAGCGGCGCACGACGCGGTGGTGTGGCCAGCACCACGCCCGGCTGTATTCATATCCCCAGAGCTGATGTTTACACACCAACCCCACATCTTCATTTAAGGCTGAGTCGGCCTAGGGGAGACCCAGAACTGGTTCAGATATCACGATGTCCACCGACGTTAGGTCCGCAGGGCTTGTAGCCCAGTGCGCTATCCGCTTTGCCACTGCTCGGCACACGAAGCCACAACACTGGGCACCGCACCCGCGCCCTCGCACCCCCAGCCAGCCGCAGCCCCCTCGCCCACCGCCTCGCCCAGCCACACACATCGCCACACCTCAAGGCAGCCACCCGCACTCGCGTGCGCGTGCGCGCGCCCGCACGGGACACAAAGACCCCCTTTTTATCCGGGCTAGATTGTTGGGGCAAGTGCTTTTAATGAGCACTTGTTATATCCGGCACAGCACGCGAGGAGGGTGGCGTGGGGTCAGCACCATGTCCAGCAGCAGCCTTTGTCTCCCTCGCCGCTGTTGATGAAGTGGAGTGTGCGGTGGCGACGGAGCGCTCGGCCGCTCACCCGGCGCCTCCTTCGCCCGCCCGCTCGCTCGCGCCCAGGCCGCAGAGGGACCCCGCTGTGCTCCCAGACCTCAAGCGCCGTTAGAGCCGTGGCAGGAAGGAGGAGGTCTTAGCTCAGACACCCGGCCAAGGATTCCACCGACAGAGACCACGTCCGGGCAGACTCGTAACTATGATTTACATTTTGAAAGTGGCGCATTTCATCCGTAGATCCCAATGCGCCCTGCGTATGGAAATGTACGTATGTATGTAGAACTTCCTTTGCACTGTACGCAGTTCTGGAACCCAGTTGTATCGGAGAAAAAGAGGCCGAGGGAATGCGACTCGGGGGCACAGTGCCACTGCGATCCTCCATCCAACACGCCGGCCGATTGCATTTTGCAGGGTCGCAGGGTTGAGATGTGATGTATGGCACTATGCAATGCTGACGCATGGAAGTTCCCTCCATAAGAATATATTATCTGATAGTGAGTATTACAGAGACATCATTTGTTTATAACCAGGTGAGAGGAAATTGAGAAGAGCAGTTTCTTGATTAGTTTACGGAAGATCTGGGTTGAAATTGATTTAACGCGAAGCCAGAGCGGAGCTTCTGCAAACGTCACGGAGAGATTCACCGCGAGATTCGGAACGATCGCCAGATATGAAACATCGGAGATACACCCCTTGTTTTATTTGTGGTGTACATTCCAGTTCGTGCCGTTAATGTTCCGACAATTGCCTCGTGGAGTGGCGTCTTGAGACGCTCAGAATCGTGATCAATTATAATTCATTACCATTGTCATCTTTACAGGCTATGAATAGCAGTCCTTCGGAAAATGCCGGCGGTATTGATGAGACATTGGGTGAGAAATGTTTTTTGAGAGGGTGGAGGAGAGGGTGGCAGGGAGTGGGTGGTCTATCGCTGTGAAGGCGTTCGCTTGTCTTTCAAAACACTGAGTGACACCGACACGGTGATTAGGGTGGGCAGGCGGTGGGGGCAGGCGGTGGGTGGGGGCAGGCAGGGTGCCGAGGAGGCGAGGGCAGCGCTCGAGGTCAGGGGCGAGACGGCGCCACGCCGAGAGGACAAGGCCCGTGGAAGAACACTCACAGGGGGCGTGACGAGGAGACGGGGCCGCATCTCACAGCGCCCCGGGCCACACGCGAGAGGAGCACAGGGCACAGGGACGCAGGGTCACGAGGAGAGAGCTCAGGGGCGACGCACGGAGGTACAGCAGCACAGGGGCGAAGGGGCGAACGGACACAAGAGGCACTGGGGCAAAGGGACGCAGCGTCACAAGGGGACAGATAGACATGAACAGAGGGCCACGGGCCCCAGTGACAGCGCACGCAGGGCTACAGGAGTGCAAGTGCTTCGTGGCCTTCAACGCAATCAGCGTGGACGTCCGGGGATGTCCGACACAGCGTAAAGCACGGGAACTTGTCACTTGAGACGAACGACACGACGGCAGCTGGCTCGCACCGCCAGCGAGGGCTGCCCCGAACCGGGGTTGGATCCCAGATTTGGTGGAGGCCTCTGGTGTGTGCAGGGGCCGTTTGGTTTTGAACGCGAGGGAGGCAATGCTCTCGGGCCACCACCTCCGAGTTCAAAACAACCGCGACACGTCATGGGAAAGGGAATGGCGTATCACTCATCATTGCCACCATCAGCCATGAGCAATCCACTGCTGGATGAAGGCCTGTCCCAGGTGTATCCTTATGATTAGGCAACTGTCAAAACCAGGACTTTTGAATGCCTCTGGAAATGTTGAACAGTTTCAGAAGGAAAGCCGCCTCCTGCTCCTCCTGCTCCTCTTCCTCAACAAGAGAACGTCCTGGCACAATGGGGAGGGGTGACAACGCTGCCCCCAAGCTCACTGACCACGCCGAGGCGGTGTGCCACCAGGGAGAGCATCCTGAGGGCCTCACAGCAACAAGGAGCTGGGTTCGACTCCCGACTCGGGCACCTCTCCGTGTGGAGTGTGTATTCTCTCTCCCCCGGTTATGCACGGGATTCCACTGGGTTCTGCATTTCCCTCCTCCCATAGCTAAACCCCACACACAGTGGAACTGCTATTGGCCAAACATCCTGATGCAGAAAAAAACTATCTGCAAATGACTCGTCGGCATCACACACAGCAGAAGCATCATCGAACGCTTGGCAGGACCCTCGTGAAGAAGAGTCTTGAGACTCGGAGAGGCTTTCCTGGGTAAACAAGTGGGATAACAGCAATAGCATCTTCATGACTATACAACATCCCATGTTTTACAAGTCGAGTCAAAGTGGTAGGAATTACACATTCCCATGGTGGGGGTGAGTCTGTCCAAAGAACAGCCACTGGTAACTTTCCCACTAAACGGTACCTGTCTATTTTATCCACCCTGTTGGGATAATGGGATGATGAAATTGAGTCAACCCCCACCCACCCTCACCCAAACCACGATTGGCACCCAGAGCGAAGCATCCATCTGGGAGCCTCTCGCGAGTGCGGGGTTGGCGAGTCGGTGAGTCTGCGCGGAGTGCATGAGCCAGTACACGCGCTTACGTACACACACTCGTGCACACACTCACGTACACACGCGCTTACATACACACACTCGTGCACACACTCAGGTGTACACACTCACGTGTACACACTCACATGTACACACTCACTAGTACACACTCCCTTACACTCACTAGTACACACTCCCTTACACTCACGTGTGCACACTCACGTACACACTCGTGTACACATTCGTGTACACACTCACGTGTACACAGTCGTGTACACACTCACGTGTACACACTCGTGTACACACTCACGTGTACACACTCGTGTACACACTCACGTGTACACACTCGTGTACACACTCACGTGTACACAACACACTCACGTGTACACACTCACGTGCTTGCGTGCCCCCAGCTGCCTCAGGGGAAAGCACGATGGCGCACGCTGCACTCCGAAGCTCGCCACTCAGACCACCGTCGTCTCCCTCGGGGCTTCAGCGACCCCTCTGCCCCCCCTTCCCCATCCCCCCCACCCTCCATCCCCCTCAGCCCCCCCATCCCGTGCCCTCCCCACTCGCACAATCCCATCCCAAACAATCTGCCCAGTGTCTCCCACAGATCCTCCATTGTCCGTAGGCAGATTGCGTCATAAATAATGAAGCGTGCCGGCGGGACGCCGTGATTCAGGACTCCCCGACAATGGGGCCGCGATGGCTGCTACATATTGATGAGCCATGTGGACCCCAAAGCCAAATTACGGCCGGCCTGCAAATTAGTGTCTCGCCCCCCCCATCCGTGCCGCCCCCCCCCCCCCTTTATTATTATTCAGCCACCACAGAAGATTGCCGAAAGCCTCCCTTGACCGATGCAAACCGTTTAGCCGTCCACCTGATTGGTGCTTGCCGGATAACGCCGCAATCACATATGCGAAGAATCCGATTAACGGCCAAATTAAAAAATAAACCGCTTGCTACGCGCGGCGTTTTTGGCGCTCGGGTCGAGGTGTTTTCGTGGATTTGGGCCAAGCGAACATATGTCGGTGGCATGTCGGTGGCATGTCGGTGGCATGGGGCCCTTGGCCGGACATGTGCCCCGCCGCGGGCCCTGGACGTGGGCCGCGGTGACGCCTCCCCCCACCGCCCCCCCCCCTTCCTGCTCAGCCACCGGCACAACCGCGTGGGCGCACGCGGCAGGACGCACGCCGCCCTCGCGACGGCGGCGCCAGCGGGGCCCGTCCGGCACTCGCGGCCAAGCGGGGGGAGGCGCCACGGCCCGTCGCTCCGCAGGGCCCCGGGGAGCTTCCGGCCGTGTCGTGCCTGGAAATTGAGGACCAAGGCCTCCACCGTCGACTCTTGGAGGTCGAGTAGCAGGCAGTGTCCGCTGCGGAGAGTGACGAGAACATCGCCGCTTGCGCTGCAGAGCCAACACTGACCGCTTGCAAATAAGAACCAAGGATCAATCTTTTTAAAACAAAATATTGACCCTAACCCTACCTCTACCATAACTCTACCATTACCCTACCTCTACCATAACCGTACCTCCACCCTAACTATACCCTCACCCTAGGTCTACCCTAACCCTACCATAACCCTACGTCTACCCTACCATTACCCTCATGTCAGCACCAAACATTTGGACCCCAGGAGTGCGGTGGGAAGCGTGCACGGGAGGTCGAGCCACGTGGTCACCAGCCACGTGGTCACCAGTCACGAGGTCACCAGCCACGTGGTCACCAGCCACGTGGTCACCAGCCACGAGGTCACCAACCACGCGGTCACCAGCCACGTGGTCACCAGCCACGAGGTCACCAGCCACGAGATCACCAGTCACGAGGTCACCAGCCACGAGATCACCAGTCACGTGGTCACCAGCCACGAGGTCACCAGCCACGAGGTCACCAGCCACGAGGTCACCAACCACGTGGTCACCAGTCACGAGGTCACCAGCCACGTGGTCACCAGCCACGTGGTCACCAACCACGAGGTCACCAGCTACGCGGTCACCAACCACGAGGTCACCAGCCACGAGGTCACCAACCACGTGGTCACCAGCCACGAGGTCACCAACCACGAGGTCACCAGCCACGAGATCACCAGTCACGTGGTCACCAGCCACGAGGTCACCAGCCACGAGGTCACCAGCCACGTGGTCACCAGCCACGTGGTCACCAGCCACGAGATCACCAGCCACGAGATCACCAGTCACGTGATCACCAGCCACGAGGTCACCAGCCACGAGGTCACCAGCCACGAGGTCACCAGTCACGAGGTCACCAGCCACGTGGTCACCAGCCACGTGGTCACCAACCACGAGGTCACCAGCCACGCGGTCACCAACCACGAGGTCACCAGCCACGAGGTCACCAGCCACGTGGTCACCAGCCACGAGGTCACCAACCACGAGGTCACCAGCCACGAGATCACCAGTCACGTGGTCACCAGCCACGAGGTCACCAGCCACGAGGTCACCAGCCACGAGGTCACCAACCACGTGGTCACCAGTCACGAGGTCACCAGCCACGTGGTCACCAGCCACGTGGTCACCAACCACGAGGTCACCAGCCACGCGGTCACCAACCACGAGGTCACCAGCCACGAGGTCACCAGCCACGTGGTCACCAGCCACGAGGTCACCAACCACGAGGTCACCAGCCACGAGATCACCAGTCACGTGGTCACCAGCCACGAGGTCACCAGCCACGAGGTCACCAGCCACGTGGTCACCAGCCACGTGGTCACCAGCCACGAGATCACCAGCCACGAAATCACCAGTCACGTGGTCACCAGCCACGAGGTCACCAGCCACGAGGTCACCAGCCACGAGGTCACCAACCACGTGGTCACCAGTCACGAGGTCACCAGCCACGTGGTCACCAGCCACGTGGTCACCAACCACGAGGTCACCAGCCACGCGGTCACCAACCACGAGGTCACCAGCCACGAGGTCACCAGCCACGAGGTCACCAGCCACGCGGTCACCAACCACGAGGTCACCAGCCACGTGGTCACCAGCCACGAGGTCACCAACCACGAGGTCACCAGCCACGAGGTCACCAGCCACGCGGTCACAAGCCACGTGGTCACCAGCCACACGAATGTCTCGAGCTACGCTCTCCAGCCAAGCTCCAGCACTCATTATCAGCGTGATGAGTCGTGCTCTGTTCCTCCCCCCAGAGACACAAACTTAAGAGTCACTTCCTACTCAACGGAGCATTGTGGTATTGGTACTCATCTTCTGTCTAGAGCCATGAGCCAGTGGTGGACATTCGACTATGCTATGGCGGAGGCGAGTCTCTCCACGGGCCAAGCAATGGAAACGCGAACACCATTCACTCCCCTCCCGCGTTCCTGGCTCCCACTCCCCTCCCTCGTTCCTGGCTCCCACTCCCCTCCCTCGTTCCTGGCTCCCACTCCCCTCCCTCGTTCCTGGCTCCCACTCCCCTCCCTCGTTCCTGGCTCCCACTCCCCACCCTCGTTCCTGGCTCCCATTCCCCTCGTGCATGGCTCCCGCTCCCACCGCTCACCTGAACTGTTGAATTTTCCACAAAGCGGTACTCATCTTATCGACCCCTGAGGGATAATGGACGGAGTCAACAACCGTACCAGGATATGAACTCGCATCCAACCGATTGCGAGCTGATCGCCTGGCACACAACGACAACGCAAGCGCTCGCCACTTGTGACTTGTGGCAGTGGCGTCACGCCTGTGCCAGGATAGGTTCACTTTGGGGCTACTCGTAGTGGTCAAGGCACCACCTGTGCTTCGCACCGTGCCAGCCTGCTGTGTTTTATCGGCCAGGCGCTCTACTCGTTGTTGTGAGCGTCGTGATATTTTCAAGCTGGTGCAGTTGTCACTAGAAAGGGCTCGCGAGCGTGTATGTACGTACGTATGTTGAACTTTTTCGCGCCGTACGTAGCCAACCGTGCTAATCGGTGGTGCGAAGGGTGGGCGTAACCGTCGCTAAGAAGACCCGGAGCTTCATGTGAAGCGATAGGCCAGGCAGCTTCCACACGGCCACGGCGTTACTTACGTGGCTGATGAAAATATAATGGCGCTCATACTGATTGGAAGCGAGACCTCCGCTGCCAAACAGGAACTGAGCATGAATAGGTAATGGTAGACAGGTCTGGGTAGCTCCATGGCCGGGAGTCAGAGCCATTGCCCCTTTGCCTTGGGGTGCGGCAGGAATGTCCCATTATAGGACCGCAGATCTTGGGCAATTGTTGCCTCCCGCTTGCCTGCGGTTTCTCAAGCCGCCTCCGCACGACAATTGTGGCGCGCGTTACAAACTCGTTTTGAGAAATGCGATTTGCCAGAATGACACTAAATACAAATATATTATATTATTATCGTGTTGATGATAATGATGCTAAATGACAAGGCCCTAACATCATTTTGCATCTTTTGTGACCGCGTAGTTTGAGAAACCCTCCCATGGTTGTACCAAGTGGAATGTCCACCTGGCACAGCCAAATGACGTGGAGGCTGATTGATGCTCAGGTGTGGTCGAGGGAGAGTTCCCAACTCCATGTTATGCATGCGGATGATTTACAGACACACGCTCATACACGCTCACACACACACAGATAGAGATCCCCCTATAGCATTTACAGACTGTTGGGGCAAGTGCTGTTAGTGAGCACCTATGAAGGCCGGCACGGCACACGAGGGGGTGGGTAGCCAGCACAACGCCCGACCGCCTTTGTCTCCTAGTGGCGATATTTACACACCGCACCAGGTACCCATTTGATGCTGAGTCAACCTAGGGGAGGCCGAGAACCGGTTCAGATAATCGTCACTGGTGTCGGCCGTGAACGGGAATCGAACCCGGGTCGCCGGGTGACAATACCGCTTCCCACTCTCACGCACACACTCACGCACACTGTCACTCACACTCTCACCCACACTCTCACACACACACTCACGCACACTGTCACTCACACTCTCACCCACACGCACACTCTCACACACACGCACACTCTCACACACACACGCACACTCTCACGCACACTCTCACACGCACACTCTCACACTCTCAGACACACACTCTCACGCACACTCTCACGCACACTCTCACACACACACTCACGCACACTCTCACACACACACTCTCACGCACACTCTCACACGGACACTCTCACACACACGCACACTCTCACACACACTCTCACACACACTCACGCACACTCTCACACACACTCTCGCACACACTCACGCACACTCTCACACACACACTCTCACGCACACTCTCACGCACACACTCTCACACACACTCTCACACACACACACACTCACGCACACTCTCACACCCACACTCACACACACACTCTCACCCACACTCTCACACTCACTCTCACACAGACACTCACGCACACTGTCACTCACACTCTCACCCACACGCACACTCTCACACACAACAACAACAACCGCCATTCGCCACTAAGTGGCGGTGACGTCACCACGACGCTTGTGCCAGGCCATGTGCACCTTGAGGCCACGTGAAGTGTCGAACGCCCGCTGGCAGGAGGTCACGGGGCAGACCCAGGTGCCACGGGTCGACTGACCGAGATGACCGAGATGACTGGCTGATGCACCACCTGTGCCCCCTACTGTACCAACTTGCTGTGCTTTAGCCACCCGGCGCTCCGCTCGTTGTTGTGAGCGTCGCTCCTCCGCCCTCCGTTGTTGTTGGAGGGCGACTGCCTCCAACTGCCCAGTAGCGTCCTTCACGAGCCTCCTCCACTGAGGCCGATCTTGACACCGCTGGTACCAGTCATCGGCAAGTCCACTCAGCTCCACGTCCTCCTGTACCACATCACTCCATCTCTTCTCTAGCCCGTGCTGCGCCTGTTTAGCCCCCTCGATCCGGCCGAACAAAAGCTGTTTAGGCATGCGGTGGCTGGGCATGCGGGCTACATGACCCAGCCAACGCAGCCTTGCCTGCCGGAGGAGCTCACTGATGGGACTTTGCCCAGATCTTTCAAGGACTTGTGAGCTCCTCACACAATCCAGCCTGGTTAAACCCAGGATGGATCGTAGGCAGGCCAGCCTAAATGTTTCCAACCGGCGAAGATGCTCCATTAGGGGGGTCCACGTTTCGCAAGCGTAGAGAAGGGAGGGAATGACCGTGGCCGAGAAGACCTGAAGCTTCGTGCGGAGCGACAGACCAGGTAGCTTCCACACAGCGTTACGCAACCGATGAAAAGATATTGCCGCTCGACTGATTCGGAGTGAGACCTCTGCTGATAAACTGGAGCCGGTCATAAGCACACTGCCCAGATATGGGAAACTCTCCACTCTCTCCACAACTGCCCCATCACCAATTGGGAGTTGTGGGGGTGGAGTGTCCGATGGTACAAAATACCCAGGCACACACACACCCACACTCTCACACACACACTCATGCACACTCTCACGCACACACTCTCACACACACACACTCTCACGCACACTCTCACACACACACTCTCACGCACACTCTCACACGCACACACTCACGCACACACTCACGCACACTCTCACACGCACACACTCACGCACACACTCACGCACACTCTCACACGCACACTCTCACACACACACACTCTCACGCACACTCTCACACACACACACACACTCTCACGCACACTCTCACACACACTCTCACGCACACTCTCACACGCACACACTCACGCACACACTCACGCACACTCTCACACGCACACACTCACGCACACACACTCACGCACACTCATCGGGGCCCTCCGCAGTAGAGAGCAAGCGGCGCGGTGTCCCCGCTGTGTTCTGGGAGAGCGCCCTAATTGCCTCGAAGCACACGAGTGTTATTGCTGTGCCCTCATCGTCACAGGCGACACATACACAGGGCGCCCGCCTCCTCCTCGCGATGAGAGACACACACCAACAACAACAACAACAGCCGCCATTCGCCACTAAGTGGTCGTGACGTCAACACGGAGCTTGTGCCAGGCTAGGTGCACCTTGAGGCCGTGAAGTGTGAACGGCTGCCACGGCACAGACCCGGGTGTTATGGGCGAACTAACCGAGATGACCGGCGTGAAAAAAAGATCCCCTGAATGGCCTTAAGAGACCGAGGTTCGACACGCAGACACTCACTCACTCTGGTGGCGCGCAGCACACACAAGGGAGAGAGTGGCAAGCACCACAACGGCCGTTGTTTTTCAAGGGTTCTGGGCCCACCACCCAACAACCGGACCAAATCTCGCATCGACCGTCACAACAACAAAAACCATGACGAATCTCACCCTGCCCAGAACCACTCCGGGTTCCACGGTCGGGCAATATCAAACGGCAGGCAGCCGTGTCGGGGGGACGAGATGTTCGCAGTGGGCGAACCCCCCCCAACCCCACCCGTGTTTGTGTCTCGCTGAATCGAGTTTCGCTGTCGTATCGCAGCCCGAGGAGTTGAATGCATTTGTTTGACAGATTAAGCCGCGTGTGTGTGCACAGCAGGTACACGCGTCAAGAGCCCACACACGCCAGAGTATACGCCTGTACACACACACACACACAGAGTACACACCTGTACACACACAGAGTACACACACACAGAGTACACACACACAGAGTACACGCCTGTACACACACAGAGTACACACCTGTACACACACAGAGTACACACACACAGAGTACACACACACAGAGTACACGCCTGTACACACACACACACACAGAGTACACACCTGTACACACACACACACAGGCCAGAGTACACACACACACAGAGTACACACCTGTACACACACAGAGTACACACACACAGAGTACACACACACAGAGTACACGCCTGTACACACACACAGAGAGTACACACCTGTACACACACAGAGTACACACACACAGAGTACACACACACAGATACACGCCTGACCACACACACACACAGAGTACACACCTGTACACACACACACACAGGCCAGAGTACACACACACACACAGAGTACACGCCTGTACACACACACACCAAAGTACACGCCTGTACACATACACACACACACAGGCCAGAGTACACGCCTGTACACACACACAGAGTACACACCTGTACACACACAAACCAGAGTACACGCCTGTACACACACACACAAAGGCCAGAGTACACGCCTGTACACACACACACAGAGTACACACCTGTGCACACAAACCAGAGTACACACACACTCAGGCCAGAGTACACGCCTGTACACACACAGAGTACACACCTGTACACACACACACCAGAGTACACACACACAGGCCAGAGTACACGCCTGTACACACACATAACCTCAAATGAGCACGGTTATCTACGTACGGTGCGAAAGAAGTTCAACATCCCCAGGCCAGAGTACACACACCTGTACACACACACAGAGCACACACACACCAGAGTACACACACCTGTACACACACACAGAGCACACACACACAGAGCACACACACACACACCAGAGTACACGCACACCTGTACACACACACAGAGCACACACACACACACCAGAGTACACACACACCTGTACACACACACAGAGCACACACAGAGCACACACACACACACACCAGAGTACACGCACACCTGTACACACACACAGAGCACACACACACACACCAGAGTACACACACCTGTACACACACACAGAGCACACACACACACCAGAGTACACGCATCAGGGCACACTCCTGTGTATGGAGTTGTGTTGATGATGGGTCCTTTACAAGCGCGACGAGCGACTTGCATCGTCACATCTCAGAGGAACACATCCAAGAGGGGCACCCCCGGTGGCAGCTGGCCCTGTGCGCTACTGGGCGAATCCCAACCTGACCGTCTAGGAGTGGAGCGCAATAATTGCTATGTGTGCTCATTTTAAGGCTGAGCCCACCTAGCGGAGGCCCAGGACCGGTTCAGATAATCGTCACTGGGTTGGCCGTGAGCGGGAGTCGAACTCGGTTGGCTAGGTTTGCAGCGCGCTAACCGCTAAACCACCACTCCCTATGCTACACACACACACGCCACGTGTCCTAACGCTTTTATGTTTGCACAAAGCTGTTTTAACTGTAGGCGATGAATCACCGATCATTCACAACACATCAACATGGTAATAATGTCCATGCCTTTGTCAGTCCACTGCTGGATGATGCCCCCCCCTCTCTCTCTCTCTCTCCACGCCGTGTCACCGTGACACCTGATCATTCAGGCGACACTCCTCGCCGCCCGCACTGCGACTGGCACGGACGTGGAGGTGACGGATTCACAGGGATGGTGACTCCTCACGCATTGTGATGTCGTGAGGAATATCGTCAGCCATGATGAATCCACTGCTGGGTGAATGCGTCCGCAAGTCGCCGCCCCCGCCACGGCGCCTTTCGCACGCGAACCGATCTCATCGCTCCATCTCCGCTGTGGGCGCCTTCGCGGGCGCGGTTCTCCGTTGCCTGCCACTCTGAGCTGCGTCTCGCCCACCCAGCAGAGCCACGTGACCTGCCTAGCCCACTGTTCCTGAAAGATAAAACCGATGCCCCCGACTCCACGCGCTCCGTTCCTTCTCTCTCGGTGACATTTCAAGCGCTCGCGTCTTTGTGAGCGTGCGTTTTCAATGACAACGCGTGCAATAATAACACGACGATGTCGATGGTGATGGCTCCCAGGAGGAATGCGTGAGAGGTGGCGGCAGTGGTTTCACGCACCCGCTGGGTGGGGGGGTGGTGGGAGCTTGTGACCCAGGTAATTAAGGTATTGACACCTGCGGCGGGCGTGGAAGGGGATCAAGGGGGCGCAGGGGGAGCTGTGGGAGGGGCTGCTGAGTGGCAGCGGTAATGTGTGGCGGGAAGGTGGCTGCCAGCCAGGGCCATTGAAGGTGCCGCGCCCCGCAGCTGCTGGGGTGTTGCAGTTCGCTCTGTGAGCCCGCCTGGCCCCCCCCCTCCCCACACGCACAACGCGCCCACGACGGCCGCACGTCCCCCCCCACGCCCCGCACGCACCAGCAACGCGGAGACGCGCACGGCCGCGAGTCGCCCCGGAGCTTCTAGCGAGAGTTTAGAAATGGGGTAGTGGGGGGGCGGCGATGTCCCCGCCAAATAATTCAATGCCCCCCCCCCTGCACCCGCCTCCTCCCCCCGCCCCCCTGCCCCCCTCGCCAATCGCGCGGCCACGTGGATCGGACGGGACCGAGTCCGCGACTCGCGCCACCGCCAAGACGCGGGATCGGGCGCACCGGGTCTGGTGGGTGGCGCAGCCGGGGACACACACGCACACACACACACGCACACACACACGCACACACACGCGCACACACACAAGCACACACACACGCACACACGCATGCACACACACACACACGCACACACCTGTCACCTGTCCCACCCGTCACCCGGGCGCTGTCACCGCCGTGGCGCCTGCCACGCGGACTCTCGTTGTTTTGTTTGGCACCGGCCGCTTCTGCCGCCGCGCCGCGTTTGATTGCAGAGATGGGGCGGGGAGGAGCGGTGGGTGTTTAATTGCGCTTCTCGGTGGTGGTGGTGGTGGGGGGGGGGCTGGGGAGGGGTGTGCGGGCACGGTGGAATGGAGAGGGGCGGGGATGTTGACTTTGTTTATTTGCCACTTCATGATACGAGTCAAAAAGTCAAAGTTATATCTGGAGGCGGTTCTCGTCTCCCGCTCACAGCCCTGAGCCAGTGCTGGGAACTCCACGTTGCTGCTGAAGGGGGCAAGTCCACCCAGGCGACACCCGCTGTCGTTGACTCTGGCGCCGAGCAACACCCGCCCCTCCCAAGTTCCCCACCGCGGCGCAAGGGTTGGGGTCACGTGCAAGGATTGGGGTCACGTGCAAGGGTTGGGGTCACGTGCGCCGCGCACTCCACTCTGGCGCGGCGTCTCCTCGGGCTGCCCGGTGGCCTCAACGAGAGTAGAGCCACACGTCACGTGGCTCTGCTGTCGTTGGTTCAGGCCGAGGAAGTTCTGGTGGCATGCGATGGCGCACGCCGGCGTGTGCGTGTGTGTTGTTAAATCTGCGTGTGCGTGTGTGTTGTTAAATCTGCGTGTGCGTGTGTGTTGTTAAATCTGCGTGTGCGTGTGTGTTGTTAAATCTGCGTGTGCGTGTGTGTTGTTAAATCTGCGTGTGCGTGTGTGTTGTTAAATCTGCGTGTGCGTGTGTGTTGTTAAATCTGCGTGTGCGTGTGTGTTGTTAAATCTGCGTGTGCGTGTGTGTTGTTAAATCTGTCCGTGCAGGCGTGCTGCTGCTGCTGCTGCGACGACATTGAATTCTTTACCCAGGAGAGCCACACTGAGTCGCAAGATTCATTTTCAGGAGGGTCCTGCTGCTTTTACATGGGATTTATAGTTTTAAGATGTTATCAGTCAATTAACGATGAGTTGTGTTTTTTATAAACGTGGGAGGAAGCCGGAGCACCCGGGAAAAAAACCCACGCATGCGAGGGGGCCACACACGATCCCCGTACAGATGGAAACAACATAGCAATTAGTCCACTTGCAGTACTGCCTTCTGGCAGCGCCAGGGCACGGCACGTCCTGGACAGCCACGGGAAGGGGTTTCGGTATATCGGTGCGTTCGATCCACCAATCCTCGCTGCGGCCTCGACAGTGCTGGATATCAGGCTGCCGCGTGCATAGCCACCACTGTTCAGATGTCTCGTCGGTTACAGGTGTGAATTCGCGTCTTCATTCCGTCGGCTTTTCGAGACTTTGACTCTTGTGCGAAATCTCAACTCGTAAATCACGATTTGGAGTTGCAGGGTGGGGAGGACGGTAGGGATGGGGAGGCGGGGAACGGGGGGGGGGGGGGGGGCTTGGGTGCCCTGCCGCTCCCCTCCCGTTCCCGCCGTAGTCGGGGCCGAGCCGTGTGGATGTGGTGTGCCGTGCCGCCCGGCCAGCCACACGCGCGGCTCCCACTGCCGGGACTTGCCCGGGCCCAGGCTCCAGAAGCCGGGGTGATCGCAGCTCCGCGTGAGTCTGTGACTTTCCCTGCGAGTCTGCGGGTCCGTATGGGAGTCGCTGGCTCTCACCCGGTGGGGGGGAGGTGGGGGGGCGAGCCGCTCTGCGTTGGTGTTGGGGTGAATGAGGCACGCCTGGCGTGGACGCGTCATCCCGCCGCCGCGTGTGGTTCCCCGAGTGACAACGTTGGAGGCAGCAAGGCATTGCAGGGCTGCACCTGTACCCCGTCACGACGTGTTCGGCGCGCGGCGAGGCGCCCGTGCCCACGGCGCCTGGGCTCACCTGGGGAAGGTGCGAGGCGCGCGGGCGCCGCGCAGAGGAAAAACGAGTCGAGTGGCTCGTGGCGGCATGCCGCGGTCACGTGGGTCCCGGGCCCCCCCCCCAACCCGCACCGCCCCCTCCGCGACAGGCGCTGCTGCTCTGCTTTGACGTTTCTATTCGGGAGAGACCAACACGGCTGCCTCTCGTTGCCCCTGGCCATTCATGAACTGTCATGTTTCAATTAAAGAGTGCGATGAGAGGGGCAGGGTTCTGGCAAGGTGAGATGAGAGTGGCAGGGCTGTGGCAAGGTGAGAGTGGCAGGGCCGTGGCAAGGTGAGAGTGACAGGGCCGTGGCAAGGTGAGGAGGGCAGGGCCGTGGCAAGGTGAGAAGGACAGGGCCGTGGCAAGGTGAGAGTGGCAGGGCCGTGGCAAGGTGAGAGGGGCAGGGCCGTGTCAAGGTGAGAGTGGTAGGGCTGTGGCAAGGTGAGAGTGGCAGGGCCGTGGCAAGGTGAGAGTGGCAGGGCCGTGGCAAGGTGAGAGGGGCAGGGCCGTGTCAAGATGAGAGTGGTAGGGCTGTGGCAAGGTGAGAGGGGCAGGGCCGTGGCAAGGTGAGAGGGGCGTGGCTGTGGCAAGGTGAGAGTGGCAGGGCTGTGGCAAGGTGAGAGTGGCAGGGCCGTGGCAAGGTGAGAGTGGCAGGGCCGTGGCAAGGCGAGGAGGGCAGGGCCGTGGCAAGGTGAGAAGGACAGGGCCGTGGCAAGGTGAGAGTGGTAGGGCTGTGGCAAGGTGAGAGAGGCAGGGCCGTGGCAAGGTGAGAGGGGCGGGGCTGTGGCAAGGTGAGAGTGGTAGGGCTGTGGCAAGGTGAGAGTGGCAGGGCCGTGGCAAGGTGAGAGGGACAGGGCTGTGGCAAGATGAGAGTGGTAGGGCTGTGGCAAGGTGAGAGGGGCAGGGCCGTGGCAAGGTGAGAGGGGCGGGGCTGTGGCAAGGTGAGAGTGGTAGGGCTGTGGCAAGGTGAGAGGGGCAGGGCCGTGGCAAGGTGAGAGTGGCAGGGCTGTGGCAAGGTGAGAGTGGTAGGGCTGTGGCAAGGTGAGAGGGGCAGGGCTGTGGCAATGTGAGAGTGGCAGGGCCGTGGCAAGATGAGAGTGGCAGGGCCGTGGCAAGGTGAGAGGGACGGGGCTGTGGCAAGGTGAGAGGGGCGGGGCTGTGGCAAGATGAGAGGGGCGGGGAGGAGCGGTGGGTGTTTAATTGCGCTCCTCGGTGGTGGTGGTGGTGGGGGGCTGGGGAGAGGTGTGCGAGCACGGTGGAATGGAGAGGGGCGGGGATGTTGACTTTGTTTATTTGTCACTTCATGATACGAGTCAAAAAGTCAAAGTTATATCTGGAGGCGGTTCTCGTCTCCCGCTTACAGCCCTGAGCCAGTGCTGGGAACTCCACATTGCTGCTGAAGGGGGCAAGTCCACCCAGGCGACACCCGCTGTCGTTGACTCTGGCGCCGAGCAACACCCGCCCCTCCCAAGTTCCCCACCGCGGCGCAAGGGTTGGGGTCACGTGCAAGGGTTGGGGTCACGTGCAAGGGTAGGTGAGAAGGGCAGGGCCCTGGCAAGGTGAGAGGGGCGGGGCTGTGGCAAGGTGAGATGTGAAGGACCCGGGCTGAGTCCAGGGGCAGTGGTTTGAATCCCATTGTGAGGCGGCGAGGGGTGTGAACGCCAGCGTGATGAAGGGGGTGCACAGCGGAGTGGGGGTGGTGAGGGGTGGGGGTGAGGCTCGGGTTGCCGGGACGCGACGGCCTCGGCAAACTCCGCGTCGCGCGCCGTCACTCGGAGCCGATCCGCGCCGCCAACATCCCAACTCGACAAACACGCGGGCGGGCAGGTGCCAGCCAGCCCGGGCAGCCTCCTCCCTCCACCTACACCCCTACACCCTGCCCCCTCCCCCCACACCTCCACCCTGCCCCCTCCCCCTACACCTCCACCCTACACCTCCCCCTCCCCCCTGCCCCCTGCCCCCTACACCTCCACCCTGCCCCCTCCCCCTCCACCTCCACCCTGCCTCCTCCCCCTCCCCCCTGCCCCCTGCCCCCTACACCTCCACTCTGCCTCCTCCCCCCTGCCCCCTACACCTCCACCCTGACCCCTCCCCCTCCCCCCTGCCCCCTGCCCCCTACACCTCCACTCTGCCTCCTCCCCCCTGCCCCCTACACCTCCACCCTGCCCCCTCCCCCTCCCCCCTACACCCTGCCCCCACACCTCCACCCTGCCCCCTCCCCCCTGCCCCCTGCCCCCTACACCTCCACCCTGCCTCCTCCCCCTCCCCCCTGCCCCCTGCCCCCTACACCTCCACTCTGCCTCCTCCCCCCTGCCCCCTACACCTCCACCCTGCCCCCTCCCCCCTACACCCTGCCCCCACACCTCCACCCTGCCCCCTCCCCCTCCCCCCTGCCCCCTGCCCCCTACACCTCCACCCTGCCTCCTCCCCCTCCCCCCTGCCCCCTACACCTCCACTCTGCCTCCTCCCCCCTGCCCCCTACACCTCCACCCTGCCCCCTCCCCCTCCCCCCTACACCCTGCCCCCACACCTCCACCCTGCCCCCTCCCCCTACACCTCCACCCTGCCCCCTCCACCTCCACCCTTCCCCCTCCACCTCCACCCTGCCCCCCTCCCCCTTCACCCCCCGCCCCTCCCTCCCGCCCCTCCCCATGCTCCCCTCCTTTTAAACCTCCGCGCGCCTCCGGGGGGAACGGAGGGGGCGAGGGAGGGATGGAGGTGGGGGCCGGCCGGCAGGCGGCGGCGTCCTGCAGTGTGCGGCCCCCACCTGGCGGACTGCTGAGAGCCCTGCAGCGTCGCCGCAGCTGGAGGCTACGCACGTGAAATTACTACACAATGACGATAGACTACCACAGAATTACGGTAATAGACATTTACATAATTACTATGATAAACCCTCACAGAATTAACAAACTACCGTACTAAAATATGGGGTTTTTTTGCCAGTATCAAAACTACCTACCGTACTACAGAATTATCACAGGATTACTAAATAAGTATTATTACAGCAGCATTGATTTCGTTTATGGATGGAGTGGTGGCGCAGTGGTTAGAGCACTGCGCCATCAACGCAGCAAAGCTCAGCTCCTTTTCCAGTCCGCGGCAAACATCAGCGGCGAGCTGATGTTGGCCGGGGCTCCGACTTCACCGGCTTACATCGACCAGCGTGGTGAGGTATGGTCAAGGCAACCGCTATTCGCCGCTACGCTCACGACGCCGTGAAGCACGAACATCGATGCGTGGTTTCATCGCGGAGACTCGCAGCAGGGACACCAAAGTGCGCCTTGGTGTCCTGCTGTCCCAAAGGCAAAGATAGCAGGGAAACTTGGTAAACCGCCTTGGAGACCTATCAGGAATGCCACCATTTTGAATTATCCGATAACCTCCCAGCCGTACTCACCATATACTTCGAGGCGTCCAGCAAGGTCTTGATGCTGTTGTAATCCTCTTTGAGGTGCACCGAGTGAGCCAGGGGAAGAGACGGGTACTTGTTATCATGATAGAGCAGCACGGCTTTGAGGCCCCTGGATGAGCTGTCAATGAAGAGGCGCCACTCATTCTGGTTGCAGGCGATTCCAATTGCCTCGGAACAGACTGGTCACATTGTGGCAGAAGCAGAGCCCATCTTGACGGGTGAAGAAGCTGCAAAAAGGTTGGTGACGCTTCCTCTGATCTGCGACTTGCACACTTTTATCCAACAAGTTCCACTGCTTGATCCTAGACGTCAAAAGCTCAGCATTGGACTTGGCGAGACAAAGATCTCTGATCAAGACGTTGAGGTCTTTTTGGTTGGGGTAGTATGGGTTTCTCTCCTCAGCTCCACCTCTGAAATTGTCATCTGGATCTACAACGTCTTCTTCGCTTTCTGACTTGCTGCGCTCTTCTAAAGACGGCTGCTCTCTCTCCGGAGGAGTGGGTACGGGGAGCTCATGGCAGTGTGGCACCGGGGCGATGGATGAAGGAAGGTCCGGATACGTAATGGCAGGTGCATTATTGCCAGTCCGACGTTTGGAAGGGTCCACCATGCAGAAGTAGCAGATGCTTGAGTGGTCAGTGGGTTCCCGCCAAATTCTTGGGATAGCGAACTTCATGGCTCTCTTTTCCCCTCTGTAACATCCTACAAAAATACATTTATTTCACCCATGACTAATATATGATATTTTTTTCAATAACATTGAAAATTGTACAACATTTTCAAATTATAAACTTTCACAATTTTTAAAATGTAACAAATTTTATAACGTAAAATTCCGAGGAACAATTGTCCATCTTACCTTCCAGAGTGTTTTTGCATTGCTCGCAGGTGATATGAGGTGCCCAGGGTTTGTCTTGATCCCCGACATGCATGCAGAAATATGCCTTGTAGGCCCCACACATCTTAGCAGATACTTCCACAGAAAGCGTTTTCACTCTTGTCTCCAAGTTCACTCAGCACTGAATCTATCTGGAATGTTCTGGAAAATAGGTAAATTTCAAAATATCACTGTCCTGGTCACAAAAGTTTAGGGTGAATAATAGCCATTTTCTGTACTTTTGAAGCACAAGCAATTAGGAAATAACGCGACCCAGGAACAAAGAAATCGTGTTCAGTGTTATTTCACTATTTTTCAAGAGGGTCCTGCCGAGTCGTGGCAGTAGGGGGAGATGTTGCTGCTGTGCGTGATCCCGATTGAGGAGTCTGTGGGTCAATGCAGAACGGGGGGGGGCGGGGGACACAAACTCCACGCAGAGAGGCAACCAAGGAGAGAATCGAACCCAGGAGCTTCATCCTGTGAAGCACAAATCTTGTTGCTGCGCAGTTAGAGACGTGAATGCAACTTGCTTTACCTACTGTCGCAGTCCGAGCTAAACAGAGCAACACGAACTGCAATAACAACAACAACAACATCGTTGCCAGCAACATGATTACCACCAGGAGGCTAGCTCCGTTTAATTTGGGGTGAATACAAGCTGCTGGGGCAGTCGGTCAGGTGAGCCTCCACCCTGTGAAGCTATTTCCTCATATCTGAACAGCTTCGAATTGAAGAACACTGCGCATATGATTTTGAAAGTCATTACAAGGAAGATGTATCACCATCAGTGCGATGTGCAAGCGTGTGCACTGAGAAGCCGAGGGCTGCCAGGCGAGGTGCTGGCAACCCACCCTCTCGTCTTCCGTCCCAGCCTTCATTCGGTGCTCGCTAACAGAACTCGCCCCAGCCGTATGGGAGGCTATACGGATGATATTTTTCTTCGGTGGTGCTAAAGCAGCGAGGTGGCGGTGGTCGTGGTGATCGTGCCGGTAAAAGCTGCGGTGGTTGGTGGTGGTGGTGATGGCAGTCGTGACAATACCGGTGGCAATGGCGCCGTTAAGCGGTGTGGGTGTTGGCGGTGGAGGTGGTGGGAGGTGGTAGTGCTGGGTGGTGGAGCGAGGTGTGGTGGTGGTGGTAGTGCTGGGTGGTGGAGCGAGGTGTGGTGGTGGTGGTGATGGGTGGTGGAGCGAGGTGTGGTGGTGGTGGTGGTGGAAGCGATGGTTGTTGGAGCGAGGTGGTGGTAGCGATGGGTGGTGGAGCGAGGAGCGGGTGTGGTGGTGGTGGGTGGTGGAGCGAGCTGTGGTGGTGGTAGTGCTGGGTGGTGGTGGTAGCGATGGGTGGTGGAGCGAGGTGGTGGTAGCGATGGGTGGTGGAGCGAGGTGGTGGTAGCGATGGGTGGTGGAGCGAGGTGTGGTGGTGGTAGCGATGGGTGGTGGAGCGAGGTGTGGTGGTGATGGTGGTGATGGGTGGTGGTGGTGGTGGAGCGAGGTGTGGTGGTGGTAGCGATGGGTGGTGGTAGCGATGGGTGGTGGTGGTTATGGGTGGTGGTGGTGTAGCGAGGTGTGGTGATGGTGGTGGTAGTGATGGGTGGTGGTGGTGATGGATGGTGGTGGTGATGGGTGGTGGTGGTGTAGCGAGGTGTGGTGATGGTGGTGGTAGCGATGGGTGGTGGTGGTGATGGGTGGTGGTGGTGATGGGTGGTGGTGGTGGTGGTGGAGCGAGGTGTGGTGATGGGTGGTGGTGATGGGTGGTGGTGGTGATGGGTGGTGGTGGTGGTGGTGGTGGAGCGAGGTGTGGTGATGGGTGGTGGTGGTGATGGGTGGTGGTGGTGGAGCGAGGTGGGTAGGTGGGGGCTGTGACTCTCCGCCGCCGCCATCTGTGGCGCGTGCTGCGCGTGGCGTCACGGTAAGGAGAGGTGACAGGCAGCAGAAGTCGCGACATGTGGCCCCGTCAGCCCCTCCCCCTCCTCCCCCCACCCCCTCACCCACCCCTATCACTCCCCGTGCCCCACCTCGTCCCGTCCAAACACAGCCCGCGGCACCCCCACGTCTACACACGACGCATCCGACACCCAGGGTCCCCTCGGACCCCCGAGATCCCGATAACATCAGCCAGGGTCTCTTGGGGTCTCCCTTAGTCCTCGGCAAAACACCCAGGTTCCCCTAGGACCCCCTTCGTCCATGTCCCAGCACCCGTGATCCCACAGTCGTTGATTCAGAACCTGTGCACCCTGGGTACACGACGATGCCTTCATTCGACGTCAATTTTCAAGAGCGTCCTGCATTGGAATGTTTGGCCATCCCCCCCCCCCCCACATGGGAGACACTGAAACAGCCGACGACACTCACACGAGGGGATGCCACTTACGGTCCGTACAGACGGGTTCACGAAGCAACCTGCTTGCGGCACTTCCATCCCATGGCCACCACCTCGTAGCCGAGCGAGATTAGGAAGTTTCATACAATCTCAATGTCATCCACCAAACCTGACCTCTACAGCGCTGGATGACAGCCACGTCCATTGCCACCATACCCCAGAGAAGACGATGAAGGTCGTGGTGGTGGTGCATGCCGTGGTGGTGGACAAGGAAGTGGTGAAGCCCTGGTGGAGATGAAGGCCGCGATGGAGATGAAGGCCCCCCACACTCACGCACAGACACGTGGCCGCGGGCCGCGACTGTCACTTCCCCACGCGTCACGCGGACGGCCAGGCCCCCCCACCGCTCCCCACCACTCCCGCCCTGGGAGAGACTGCGGACCTTCACGGTCCTTCACGGACCTGCACGGTCAGCAGGGGGAGGGGTTGGTGGTGGCGGCGGTGGTCGCACGAGATATGAGCGCGGACAAGGCCGCGCGGCCTCGGGGCCGAACCTTTCCATGCGCGGGGAGATGCGGCCCCTCCTCCCCCTCCTCATCCCCCTCCCCCTCCTCCTCCTCCTCATCCCCCTCCTCCCCCTCCTTCTCCCCCTCATCCTCCTCCCCCTCATCCTCCTCCGCGCGTCCTCCGCGCGTTCTCCGCTCATCGGGGGACAGGGGTGGGGGTAAGGTGGCAGTCGCCTCATCCCGAGCACGTGGCCGAGCCGGACTGTAAAGGGCAGAGACTGAGGGCAGCGCTGCCCCTGGGCAGTGAAGGTGCGACTCGCGGAGGCAATGAGGCAGCGGCGGCGAGCGGCAGCCGGCCGAGGCTGGGTCCGCGGATAAATGTCAGCCCGTCAGCGTCACATTTTGTGATATCTCGAGCAGTAAATACCAGGCGGGGAGCGGGGGTGGGGGCACGAGTTGTGGGGGGGGGGGGGCGAAGAGGACGTGGGGGGTGGGGGGGGGCAGCACAGGTCGCGTGGGGCGCGGACCTGCGAGGCTTGAGAGCTGAGGACTCGGTGTGACCGCGCGGTGTGTGGAGGAGGGGGGAGCCGTCGGGGGGAGGGGGAGGCAAGGATGGAGTGGGGGAGCGATTCGATTGTCTGACGGGGGGGGCACGACTGGGTCACGCGCGCCCATCCCCGCCCCCCAGATCCGCTGTGCACCAAAGTTTGTGACTGCGCGGGGGACGCGTGCGCGCACTGCTGATGGCCCGCACCGCGCGCCAGTGGCGGGGAGAGCGCGGAGAGAGCGGGGAGAGCGGGGAGAGCGCGGAGAGAGCGGGGAGAGCAGGGGAGAACGGGGAGAGCGCGGAGCATTGGGAGAGGAGCGTTACAAGAAACGCACGGCACAAGACGGGAGAAGAGAGGACGTTGAGAATGGGACGGGAGCGCGGAGAGAGGGAAGGCAAAATAGAGAGTTGAGAGGGAGAGAAGGGGACAGGAGGAGATGGAAGAGAGGGGAGAGGAGGAGATGGAAGAGAGGGGAGATCAATGAGATAGCGAGTGGACAGAGGGGACGGAGACAGGGAAAAGAGAGAGAAGGGGGGGGGGAGAGAGGATAGCGAGGGGCGAAACCGAGGAGAGAGCGAAGGGAGAAGTGAGAGAAAAACGGTGGATAGAGAAGGGAGATGGCCAAGAGAGAGAGAGAGCGAAGCGGAGCGCGATGGGAAAGGAGGGGGGCGTGGGGTGAGAGAGACTGAGATAGCGAGTGCAGAGAAAGAGAGAGGGGACTGCGTGCCGACGCTAAGTGCGCGTGACAGGCGGCGCTCCGCTGCCGCTCGGCCAAACGCGGAGTCGCCGCCGCCGCCACCGCCGCCTCGTCCCGGTTCATTAGCGGGTCGCGGCGCTGCGCGGCGCGGGTAATCTAATGACGGGCCCCGTGGGGCCGCGCTAAAAGCGCGCGCGCGGCCGCGACTCCCGCGCGCGCACGCGCGAGGTGGCCGCGAGGCGAGCGGAGCGCGCGCCGGTAACGAGAGGCGACAGCCGAGAAGGCAGACCCCCTCCACCCCGCCATGCACCCCCGCCACCACGACACAACGCCCACCAAACACCCAACCGGCAACCCTGCCAGGGACGCGCTCGTCGCAAGGACGATGCCACCACCCAGCACTCATCCCGCACGCGCAGCAGCCGCCATTCGCCACGAAGTGGCAGAAACGTCACCCCAGCGCTTGCACCAGGCCTGGTGCACTTCGAGGTAAATGCTCGCTGGCAGGAGATCACGGAACAGACGCAGGTGTCATTTGTTGACTGAGATGACCGGCAGGTGGACCACCTGTGCTCTCTACTGTGTCAACTTGCTGCGTTTTATCCGCCCGGCGCTCCGCTCGTTGTGAGCGTCGCTCCGCTGCCCTCTTACGATGTTAGAGGCCGACTGCCTTGAACTGCCCAGTAGCGTCGGTCACGAGCCTCCTCTACCAAGGCAGATTTTGACACCGCTGGTACCGGTCATCGGCAAGTTAAATCAGCTCCGCAGCATCCTATTCTAGCCCGTGCTGTAGCCCGTCTAGCCCCCCCACCCCCTCTATCCACTCAAACAGAAGCTGCTTGGGCATGACGCAGCCAACGCAGCCTCGCCTGCCAGAGGAGCTCACCGATGTGACTGTGTCCAGATCTTTCAAGGATCTGTGACCTCTTCACACAATCCACCTTAGATTAACCCAGGATGGATCGTAAACAGACCGGCCACAATGTTTCAAATAGACGCAGATGTTCCTTCAGAGGGGTCCAGGTTTCGCAAGCAGCGATAAGGGCAGGCATAACTGGAGCCGAAAAGACCCGGAGCTTTGTGTGTGGAGCCACAGACCAGGTAGCTGCCACGCAGCATTACGCATCGAATGAAAACATGCCGCTCGACCCACAGAACCACCACACCACACACATCTACCCACCCCAGCCGCCACCCTGTGTCACAGGATGCACACAGCACCCCCGATACAACAGTGAGTGGTCAGTACAGGCAGACGCAGCGTCACCCAGCACACAGGGCCCAGGGGATACCGCCCACACAGCACCACCAGACAATGCAAACCAACACCACCACCCAGCCAGAGCCCAATCAACGCCACCACAACCACCAGCCAGCCAACATGACCACGACTCACCGCACCACTACCCTCTCCTCCCAATACCCGAGCCACATCCCACACTCCCTCCTCACCCTCCTGCTCACACCTCACGCAATCCACCTCGCTACCCGCGACACCCCAGCCTGTCACGACCCCCCCCCCCGGCAATCCTCACCCCCTACCCCACCACCCCCCCTAAAATAGAGATGAGCACTCTACCATCTCTACCCCCCCCCCCTAAAATAGAGATGAGCACTCTACCATCTCTACCCCCCCCCCCCCTAAAATAGAGATGAGCACTCTACCACCTCTACCCCCTCCGCTCTCCCTGCGGTTGGAGTCGCGTGCTGAAATGGCCGTTACCGCTGCCACCTGCCCGGCACGACACGAGGAAATTAATCAAAAATTAAATTCGAAGTTAATAAACAATGAGCACCGGAAAAAGCGCGAGGTGTTTGGGACCGAGAGCCACTGCCATGAATTATTTCTGCCCACCACCCACCCCACTCTACCCTGGCCCCCATCCCTCGACCCTCACCACCGCCCCTCCCACCCCCTCGGTGCCCTCCTCCCCCTCCTGCTTCCCCTCCTCCCCCTCCTTCTTCCCCTCCGTGCTGCTCGAGGAGGAGGAGAGTGCGAGGGTGTCGCGCGCACTCAGACGCGGCCATTGTTTTATTCATCCCGAGCGGCGATCTGATCTAATCTTCAGTCCTCGGGCTGGGGGGAGCGGGCGGGGGTGGGAGCGGGACTTCGAGGGGGCGGGGGAGGGGGGAGAGATGGGGGGGGCAAGAGGAGGCAGAGCGAGACGCGGAGGATCGGGAATCTAATAAGGACACGGAGCGGTCCGCCACGCGACCCTCAGACCTTTGTGTAAAAAGTCAGACCCCCCGCCCCCCACCATCCTCCCCGCCCCCGAACCCTGACATTTGCCGCTCGCAACAATGCGACGTGGGGCTGGGGGCTGGGGGGTTGGAGGGCGGGAGCCGAGGATCGAGTCCCATCGCATCCATCAGCTGTCGCGTCCCGCGCGCGCCGAGACGCGACGTTCACCGGCACGCGCGGCACTTAGCGTGACAAGAGGACGCGCAGTGACACAGGGACCGTGGACACGGGCAGTGGCACGGGCAGTGGCACACAAACACAGACAGTAGCACAGGAACCAGGGTTAGTGGCAAAGGAAACACGGCTAGTGGCACAGGGACACGGGCAGGGAGTGCTTTTGGTGAATGCCACGAAGGGGTTCAGCGAGGGACCTCTTATCCTCGCCTCTCTCACCTCCTTTCTCCTGTCATCCCTACTCCCCCACGTTGCTCTCACATATCCCACATCCCACCCCCACCTTACGCGCCCGCCACAAATTGGCGTGGATCTTGATTGGGGGAGATGGAGCCGCGAGGAGGAGCCGCGGATCCCGGCTCCATGCTGCGACTCGCGCCAGGAAATGAACAAAACCTCAGCGGCCAGGAATTCCACCCCGAGACGCGCGCGCGTGCGTGTGTTTGTGCGCGTGCGTGTGTTTGTGCGTGTGCGTGTGTTTGTGCGCGTGTGTGTGCGCGTGTGTGTGAGCGCGTGTGGGGAGCGGTGGTGTCGCGGTTAGCGCGCTGCGCTACGAACCCGGCGACCCAAGTTACATTCCCTCTCCTGGCCAACACCAGCGACGAATATCTGAACCGGTCCTGGACCTCCCTTAGGTCGATTCAGCCTCAAATGATTACCTGGTGGGATGTGCAAACATCGCCACTGAGGAGACAAAGGCAGCCGGACATGGTGCTGGCCACCCACCCCTCGTGTGCCGTTACGGCCTTCATAGGTGCTCCCTAACAGCACTTACCCCTGCAGTCTGTAAAGGCTACACGGGGGATGGTTGTGAGCATGAGCGAATGTGCGCACGTGTGTGTGCGAGGAGACATCGTGTGTGCGTGCTGGTGTGTGTGTGTGAGTGTACGAGTGGGCAGCAGTGGCGCAGCCGTTAGCGCACTGCGCTGCAAACCCGGCGACCCGAGTTCGATTATCGCTCACAGTGGCAACATCGGTAACGAAAGTCTGAACCGACTATGGGCCTCCCTCCGCATTGGGGAAATAAAGGCAGCCGGGCGTTTTTTTGGCCACCCACCCCATGGCGTGCCATTGCGGACCTTCATAGGTGCTCGCTCACAGCATTCCCCCCGATAACATGTACACGTCTAGGACTTGTGTCTGCCTACAAGTGTGTTATCTGTGTGTGAATATGCACAAACTGTGTTTACACAGTTGCCGAACACCAAGCGGCCAGCGACAAACATCACTCCACAAGTGACAAACTCGAGTGTGAACCTGGGCGAGAGGGCACTTCCTTTACCAACAGTCATCCTCAATTCCCCTTGAGCACCCACCGTCACCAGCAGCACCAGCAACCCTATAAGCAGTCGTGCACAATCTACCACCACCACCACACATTCCACCAGGATGTTAGAACAAGCATCCACCACCATCTCCCCACCATCTCCCCACCATCTCCCCACCAGCACCCGTGTCCCTCCACCTCCCCGCGCCGGTCTAACAATATTACACTACACACGAGGAGCAACCTCCCCCTCCCCGGGTTTATTACACACAGCGCGCCCTCCCCCTCCCACCCCCTCCCCCCCACGCCTGTCTCCTCTCCTCCCGCGTCAAACGCGGCTGTAACAGATGACTACAGCAGCAGCAGCAGCAATGACGCGGCGGCGGCTCCGTCTACCAGACGCACACCGCGGCGGCGGCGGTGGCGGCTGGGAGCAGGGAGAGGAGAGTGGGGGGCGGGGCGAGTGGGGGGCGAGGAGAGTGGGGGGCGGGGCGAGTGGGGGGCGAGGAGAGTGGGGGGCGAGGAGAGAGGGGGGCGGGGAGAGTGGGGGGCGGGGCGAGGAGAGTGGGGGGCGAGGAGAGTGGGGGGCGAGGAGAGTGGGGGGCGGGGCGAGTGGGGGGCGAGGAGAGTGGGGGGCGAGGAGAGAGGGGGGCGGGGAGAGTGGGGGGCGAGGAGAGTGGGGGGCGAGGAGAGTGGGGGGGGGGGCGAGGAGAGTGGGCGGGGGCGAGGAGAGTGGGGGGCGGGGCGAGGAGAGTGGGGGGCGAGGAGAGTGGGGGGGGGGGGCGAGGAGAGTGGGGGGGGGGCGAGGAGAGTGGGGGGCGGGGCGAGGAGAGTGGGGGGCGAGGAGAGTGGGGGGCGGGGCGAGGAGAGTGGGGGGCGAGGAGAGTGGGGGGCGGGGAGAGTGGGGGGCGGGGCGAGGAGAGTGGGGGGCGGGGAGAGTGGGGGGCGGGAAGGGGAGAGTGGGGGGCGGGGCGAGGAGAGTGGGGGGAGAGGAGAGTGGGGGGCGGGGAGAGTGGGGTACGGGGCGGGGAGAGTGGGGGGCGGGGCGAGGAGAGTGGGGGGCGAGGAGAGTGGGGGGGGGGGGGGGGCGAGGAGAGTGGGGGGCGGGGCGAGGAGAGTGGGGGGCGGGGCGGGGAGATGGGGGGGCGGGGCGAGGAGAGTGGGGGGAGAGGAGAGTGGGGGGCGGGGAGAGTGGGGGGGGGCGAGGAGAGTGGGGGCGGGCGGGGAGAGTGGGGGCGGGGCGAGGAGAGTGGGGGGCGGTGAGGGGAGGAGTGGGGGGCGGGGAGAGTGGGGGGAGAGGAGGTGGGGGGCGGGGAGAGTGGGGGCGGGGAGAGTGGGGGCGGGAAGGGGAGAGTGGGGGGCGGGGCGAGGAGAGTGGGGGGCGGTGAGGGGAGAGTGGGGGGCGGGGAGAGTGGGGGGTGGGGAGAGGGAGTGGGGGCGGGGCGAGGAGAGTGGGGTGCGGGGCGAGTGGGGGGCGAGGAGAGTGGGGGGCGGGGCGGCGAGAGTGGGGGGCGGGAAGGGGAGAGTGGGAGGCGGGGCCGAGGAGAGTGGGGGGAGAGGAGCGTGGGGGGCGGGGAGAGTGGGGGGGGGCGAGGAGAGTGGGGGGCGGGGCGGGGAGAGTGGGGGGCGGGGCGAGGAGAGTGGGGGGCGGTGAGGGGAGAGTGGGGGGCGGGGAGAGTGGGGGGTGGGGAGAGGAGAGTGGGGGGCGGGGCGAGGAGAGTGGGGGGCGGGGCGAGTGGGGGGCGAGGAGAGTGGGGGGCGGGGCGGCGAGAGTGGGGGGCGGGAAGGGGAGAGTGGGAGGCGGGGCGAGGAGAGTGGGGGGAGAGGAGAGTGGGGGGCGGGGCGAGGAGAGTGGGGGGCGGGGGAAGTCGTGGGGGGCTCATCTCGCTGCTTCTGCCACAACAACAAAGAAGGAAGTGGCGGTGGCGCTTCTGGAAGAAACAAAAACGCACCAAACACTGCTGATGAGTTGCAATGTGGCTGATCCTGACAGCCCCGCTGTTTAGAGTTCTCGCGCCTAGGGGCATTGTCGCTCTGGACAGGGGGGAGCATCGCGGAGGGGATGAGGGGGGTCCGGCCCTAGCCCCCCCCCCCCCTGGGTAGTTTAAGACCCATTCTGCTCGTTCCCTGCTGTGGCCCACTCGAGACGAAGACGCCGTCGTGGCCAGAATCCCGATGCCCCCCCCCCCACCTCTCGCCCTCGCCACGGCCCTGCGCCAGGTCCCGCTGCTGTTGCGGGGACTTCTCCAGTCCGATGACCCCCCCCCCCCCCGCCAGTGGAGGTCACGGCAGAGGAGTGGAGGTCACGGCAGAGGAGTGGAGGTCACGGCAGAGGAGTGGAGGTCACGGCGAGCCGCCCGCGCAGCTGCTGCGGGGCCTGGCAGAGAGAAGGCAGCGATGGCGAGGTGCGCGCGATGCATTTGAATGTCTCCTGCACTGTCCGTGGTGACCTCGCTAACCTCAACTTGAATGTCTCCCCAGCCGGATTGGGGGGGGGGGGGCTCACGGGGGGAGTCAGCGGGGCGAGCGAGTAATTCTGTTTACTCGGGGGAAGGGGGAGAAGCACGGGCCCCTACGTGACACGTGACACCCCCCACCCCCCACCCCTCTTGAAACCCCATCACAGCCTCGGACCCCTGCAGGTAAAGAGACCCCCCCCCCCATCCCCTCACTCGTGTTGTGGCTCTAACCGCGGCGGTGGCTCTAACCGCATAAATCCATGAGCTACGACTGCGCCCCCCCCCAACCTCCCCCCCGCCCCCCGTCCCGCGCTGTGCGTTAGACGCGGCGCTGCATCGCGCGCCGCTCTGGAATCAATTTAAGCGCCAACAAAAGCGCGCGACTGGGACGCCGGGCACTTAGCGCGGCGCCAGGTCCCCTCGATCAGCAGCGCGGGGGACCCCCCCCCCCCCCACCACGTACCCACCCCCCCACCCCCACCGCGAATCCTCCCTTCTGCATTCACCGGCAGAGCGAACGCCACACACGCAGCACACCGCACGCCTAAAGGGCACCGGACGCGAAGCACCCTGCAGATCGCACACGGAGCGGAACGCAGCAACACCACTAACACGTCACACACACACACCTCTAACACGTCACACACACACACCTCTAACACGTCACACACACACACCACTAACACGTCACACACACACCACTAACACGTCACACACACACCTCTAACACGTCACACACACACACCTCTAACACGTCACACACACACACCACTAACACGTCACACACACACCACTAACACGTCACACACACCACTAACACGTCACACACACACACCACGAACACGTCACACACACACACCTCTAACACGTCACACACACACACCTCTAACACGTCACACACACACACCTCTAACACGTCACACACACACCTCTAACACGTCACACACACACCACTAACACGTCACACACACACACCACTAACACGTCACACACACACACACCTCTAACACGTCACACACACACACCACTAACACGTCACACACACACACCTCTAACACGTCACACACACACCTCTAACACGTCACACACACACACACCTTTAACACGTCACACACACACACCTCTAACACGTCACACACACACACCTCTAACACGTCACACACACACACCACTAACACGTCACACACACACCTCTAACACGTCACACACACACCTCTAACACGTCACACACACACACCTCTAACACGTCACACACACACACCTCTAACACGTCACACACACACACCTCTAACACGTCACACACACACACCTCTAACACGTCACACACACCTCTAACACGTCACACACACACACCTCTAACACGTCACACACACACACCTCTAACACGTCACACACACACACCTCTAACACGTCACACACACACACACCTCTACCAAGTCACACCACTACCAAGTCACACACAACAGGATGCAGCAGGCACACCCCTAACCGTGCACCACATATCACTCACGCCTGACGACAGCTCACTAATTCGGGTGCTTTGCCGGGGCTGATGGTAAGGCCCCACCTCTTTGGTGGCACGCTCCAGGCTCAATAGCAGAGTCACCAAATCCTTCTCAGAGTAAGCAGCAATTACCAGTGTATCAGCATAGATAGCATGATTGATGGCACCTGGGCATCGATCAGCCTCTCATTGTATCTCAGTTGGACATTCCACCGGTAAACCCAAAGGAGATGTTGAACAGTGTCGAGGCCCAGAGGACATCCCTGTCGCACCCTGAAGTGAACAGGGAATGGATCAGACTCCTGGGCGCGCAACTTCACCCGGGCCTGTCCACCATCTTGAAGGCCCTTAATGATGATGATCAGAGGAGTCACAGACGCACAAAAAGCACAAATAATAACCCGTAAGCTCTGGTCTCTTCATGATACAGTTAACTTTGATCAACGTTCTACCACTGCGTGATACAGCAGATGTCCTTGCTTGGCCATGGCGTGCACCCAAGATGTTTTGTGGATGTCAGTGATTAAAAGCCCATAGGCTGCACAGAAATATTACAACCGCATACCATTATTGTTGAGCCGATTTGGCCCACGCCTTCCAATCACTCCTGCCCAAGTGCTCGTGTCGTGACCCACTCGGGCATTAAAGTCATCTAATCAGATGACTCTGTCCTGAGGGGCCACTTTAGCCAACAACAGTGGACAGAATGTCATGGAAGGCATCGGACTCGCCAGCTTTGCCTGCGTCCCTCCACCGGCGTTCACATTCAATTGGGACATAGACAACCACCACGGCTCGCCTCCTATTGTTGGCGAGGCGATCCAACAACAGCCTGGGACTGACGGCTTCCCACACCTCGCCTCCACCTTCTTACGCCTCCTTCAATCGCGTACTCAGTGAAATTCACTCGGCGTTGTCCGATGTTGACGGTGTCGTGCCCGGAGTGGAGGACTGAGTTGAGGACTCTTCACCCTTCGTGGTGACCAGAGCCAGAACCAGTCGATCGGACCTTCCTGTATTCCTCAGGAGGTGCAAACGGTACCGATCCACCTCCCCCCGCCTCACCACTGACCTCTCACCCCGTGATTACTCCACCCCAACGCTCTCGGGACGCTGTTGACAAGCAGGGATCAGTCACGTGGCGTTCTTCACGAGGCCGCAGGTGAATGACCACGCTCATCCCAGAGACACGAACCCAGCCCCCCCCCCATACCTCCCCTCACCTCTAGAGCCCCCACCCCTCCTGCCCTGCGCCTCGGAGCCGCGACTCGAGGCAGGCGGACAGTGACCCCACGTGGCGGCACTCCGCACTCCTCGCCAGCGGCGAGCGCATCGCGATGTTGGTGATGACGGATGATGATGATGGCTGATGATGATAATTGAGGCTGATCATGATAACGATGGCCTTGGAAGTCATTTCAACTTTGACTACAGGTCTGACTCACGGCGTTGTTGGAGTCCAGCTCGATTTCGCTGCAGATGCCAAAACTAAGTGGGGGGGGGGGGGGGGTAGGAGGGGGGTGCTGGCGGAAGGTTCTGGCACACGTAACACTGAAAGGCCCCCCACACTCCGATGTCTGCACTCAGCCACCCACCAGCGGACAGGCCTTGAATGCGAGGCGCGAGGCGAGGACCCCACCGTCAGAAACCACCATCGCCCCTCACCGAGCGGTGGTGGAGGGAGGGGGGCTCCTGCCCCCCCCCAATGGGTGCACAGTTAAAGAGCGGGGTCAGCGGCACGGGAGAGGAGTGGAGGGAGCGATGAGAATGGAGGAAGTGTGAGGAGAGAATGGAGGAAGATGACGATGGATGGAGATGAAGGGTGGAGAAAGAACATGGGGGGGGGGAGGGGGGGGGGACTGCGCCTCTCCTCCCCCCGGAACCCGCGCCGCTGCAGACTTAGACCCCCAGTATCGATCCTCCTCTCCCCCTTCCCGCGTCTCGGACGGATCGATCCCGTCCCCTCGCATCGCTCACGCCGCTGTGCGGCTGCGCCGCCTCCCTTCCCGTCTCGTGTTCATCTCGGGCACTCTCACCCAGGGGACAGAGGGGAGGGGGGGTCTCACCTGGGTACAAAGGATGCGATGGAGTGAGTGACACGATTGATGGAGGGGGGTTGGGGGGGGGCAAATGAACAGCAGTCGCATCATCGGCACGTGTTTGGTGTCTCCGCGTGCGGACACGGAGCCTCTCGCTTGAGGCACGGCGAGTGCCCGCCCCGTGTCCCCGCTCTACCGGGGCTCAACTGGGATGAAGAACACGGGGAGCCACAAGGATAAATAGGGACCCTCTAGGGGATAAGTAGGGACCCCCCCCCCCCTCTATCGCCTCCCCCGTCATCGGCGTCAGCGCGGGGAGGGAAGTGGGGTCCTGTCTGCAGTGGAGGGCGCGACAGGGAGGGGCGGGGTGAGCGGTGGAGGGGAGGAGGAGGAGGGGGGAGCCATCGTCTCATGGTGGAGGTGGCGCGCCGCGCGTGCGTGAGACGCGCGCGACCTTTCCGCGACAACCCGGGCGGAATAACGCGACTCGAGTCCCGGCGGAGACGAGATGCGGATGTAGTCACGGCACAATACACACACACACGTACACAAGCACACGTACACACACACACACAAGCACACGCACACGTACACAGACACACACGTACACACACACACACGTACACACACACACAAGCACACGCGCGTATAGACGTATACAAAGACACACGTACATAATATGCATGTACTCATAAACAAAAAGACAAAGATACCCAAATAGCCTCACAGATTATTAGGGGGCACGTTCTGTTAGCGAGCTCCAACGAAGGCCATAACGCGGCACAAGAGGGAGGTGGCGTCGACCGCGCCACGCTCGACCGCCTTTGTCTCCCCAGTGATGATGTCTATACGTAACACCAGCTACTCATATGAGGCCGAGTCGACTTAGGAGAGTCCCAAGACTCGAACTTAAGTCGCCAGAGTCGTAGTGCAGCGCGCTAACCGCTAGAGTACCGCTCATAAATAGATGGCACACACACTCCACGTGCGCCTCCACCACTCGTCACGGCCATCAGAAGAGGCGCGCCGTCCCCCGAGCCCCCAGACCGCTCCCCAACCCCGCCCCCCTCGCCCATCACGGCCAAACAACGCGAATGGTCACTCGTTAAAGTCGAGGTGAACAACGTTGCACTCGCAAACTTCGCCAGGGCAGAGCTCATGCAAACCACCCCGCCCCTCGCCTCCATGCCCCCATCACCCCGCCTCACCCGACGTGCCCCTCCCTCCCGTCCCCTCCTTGAATCGCCTGCGCTGTACGTAGGTGTCTGCAGCGCGGTAGTGTCGAGTGGGGTGTCAGAGTGTTTGCGAGTGTGTCGAGGGGGGTGCCAGAGTGTTTGCGAGTGTGAGCGAGTGTGTCGAGGGGGGTGCCAGAGTGTTTGCAAGCGTGAGCGAGTGTGTCAAGGGGGATGCCAGAGTGTTTGCGAGTGTGAGCGAGTGTGTCGAGGGGGGTGCCAGAGTGTTTGCGAGTGTGAGCGAGTGTGTCGAGTGCGATGTCAGAGTGTTTGTGAGTGTGAGCGAGTGTGTCGAGGGGGATGCCAGAGTGTTTGTGAGTGTGAGCGAGTGTGGTTGTCTAACTCGGGGGGCCGTCGAGTCTCACGGGACAAACGGAAGGGGTTACGAAAGGGGTCTCCAAGTCCAATAAGGGACCCCTCACTCCCGGGCCACGTCTCATCATGACCCCCTCCGCCGCGATCTCTCACTCAAGGGCATCGCCCGCTGGAGCACAGACGGTGAATGATGGACGCTGTCGGTGAGGATGAATGAGGATGGAGGATGATGGAGGAGCAGAAGACGCGCAC
Organism: Lethenteron reissneri; assembly: GCF_015708825.2. Lineage (NCBI taxonomy): Eukaryota > Metazoa > Chordata > Hyperoartia > Petromyzontiformes > Petromyzontidae > Lethenteron > Lethenteron reissneri. The sequence continues at coordinate 655,561 of NC_083805.1, forward strand.
GGGGAGGCTTCGCGACGCGGCGCAGCTCGTCGCGAGGGAGTTTGCGGAGTCTCCGGGGTGACGGTGCCAGGCGAGGCGTCAACTCTGGCAGTGTGCAGCTCTCACACACGCGGGGTCGTGACTACTCAGCCCCCAAGCGGCGCGTGACTTACCCCATGTAGCTGTGACCCAACATCGACTGTGACCCACAGCGACCCGCCCGCCCGTGACGGGGCCACCCACGGGCGCCTCGGGGAGGCGGGGGGGGTGCCCATCACCGCGCGTTAATTGCGCAGCGCGGGTCCACTCCACTGCGAGTGCTCCTCCATCCTAAACGCGCGGCTCCTCCCACAGATTACACCCCCATCTCGCCCCCACAGTTCCTCATCCAATCTCGCCCCCAGTTCCTCCACCACCACCACTCGCCCCCAGTACCTCCCCCCCGCGGGCCCTAATCGGTGCTGACGGCTCCCCGCAGCCGCGCTCCGTGTCTCCATTTCCCCGCGCCGCGCCAACCCTGTTACCCGCCAGAGCAGAGGAGGAAATCGCGGGCTAATGCGCCGCGCAGAAATCGCATTAGCGGCGAGGCGAGGAGGCGAGGGGAGGCGAGGCGAGGAGGCGAGGCGAGGGGGCGAGGAGGCGAGGCGAGGCGAGAGGGAAACGCGAATTCGAGTCGCGGAGAAAACGCGGAGCGCCACGCGGGGGCAGCGCAAGGAATTCACGGCCGCGTGCCGCGCGCACACAGACAAAGATCCCCCGTGTAGCCTTTGATAGGCTGTTGGGGCAAGTGCTGTTAGCGTGTAGTACGTGTGAAGGCCCGGTATGGGGGGGTGGTGGTCACTACCTCGCTTGACCGTCTTTGGATCCCCAGGGCTTATGTTTACACACCGCACGAGGTACTGCTCTTTCTGACTCAGAGGCCACCGAGGCCAGTCAGGGGAGGAGCCGAGACACGGTTCAGATCTCACTCGCCACTGATGTTAGCCGTGGTCGAGAATTGACCCCAGGCCGCAGGGTTTGCAGGGCAGCACATCGAACAAACCACCGCGGCCACCACTCCACACGCAACGTCGAGTGCACACGCACCGCACACTCAGCGGGCACAGACACGCACGCGCAGACACGCACGCGCGCGGTCACAAACTCGCCCCCCCCCGCGCAATTCCCAACCGGCCCCCACTCAGCCGCAATTAAGCGGGCGACACAGGATGCGGTAATGGGGGTCATAGGAAACGCATTCACGGGGAAAGTGCCCGGGTGATTGCGAGGGGGCGCTGCTGCCGGGCTCCCTAAAACAACAACGATTTGGGGGGGGGGGTCTTCCGTTAGGGGGACGGACACGGGGGTGGGGGGAAGCAGAGCAATGAACAGCACCCCCCTCCCCTCTCCCTGCACCCTGCCTCCTCCGAGCGCCCCACCCTTCGCGCAAGAACCCAGGTGCGCGATCTCAACTCCTCGATGATCATCAACTCCGAGCGGGAGGGCGCGGGGATCAAATCGTGGTGGAGCTGCGGGGGAAGGGGGGGGGGGGGCTCCCGGCGCAGCTCATTCATTGTGGTGGTGTAATCGGTCATCTGTCAGTGGCCGTGGCTTGTTACGCCAGGAGGTGCAAGTTCCAGGTGTGACGACCCCCCCCCCCCGTCACGCGTCCATGCAGCAGGGGGCAGCTATTGGCACACGTGCCATGGCACACGTTGTTGGTATCGGGGTAGGGGAGCCCCAGGCCATGGGTCCCTATGGGCCCCCGTGGGCCCCCGTCCAGGAGACCTTCCTGTTTACTCCACCGCTTTTAATCGCCGGGGCACGCCTAGGTGTGCGGGCCACCCGGACCCCACCCCGCACACCACGACCCTGCAAATGCCCCTACATGGCAGCGCGCCGCAAGCACTGGACCCATATCCCCTCGCCGGGCGTGGGGAAATGTCCTCCAACTACCCCTGTGCCCTGCCCAAGCCAAGGCAAACCACCCCGAGAAGCAGCGTCTCGCCCTGTGACACCTTAACCCAGTGATTATCTCAGCACTGCAAGCCATCATCTATCCACTGCTGGATTAAGATATTTAGGACATCCTCATAAGTATCAAGACTTTTTCATTCAGGAGGGTGCTGCTAACATTGGGATGTTTTGTGAATTATATTAATTGAGAGTTGCACTTCGTGTGCGGAAGGAAACCCATCGCGCGCACGAGGGAATAACGCGCTAGAGGTCCGCACAGATGAATTTGTGATGAATCCACTTGCTGTACTGCCATCTCCTAACCACGTCACAGCCCAGGGGGTTACAGAGTCTAACACGTCTCGACGTGTTCCACCAACCCTTACCTCCAACAGCGCTGGGTCACAGGTGACACGTGGTCGCGTGGGTTCGCAGATGCATACACAGCGTGAGAATGCACTACGACTGGATTCACGAAAGCGCCCGGATCACCCCCTACCTCGTGCCAAGTTGAACAGATCACCCCCGCGACCAACCAACACAGTACTGTTAGCGAGCTTCTAGTAAGGTCGACACTGCACAAGGGGGTTGACAGCGCCATGTCCGGCCGCATTGGTCTCCCCTGTGTCGATGTTTGTTATTGTTTGGAACCAAGTTGACCTTCGGGAGGCCTTGAACCGGTTCCCGTGTCACTCGCCACTCATTTTAGCCATGGCCGGGAGTCGAACTCTGTTCTCCGGGGTTGCAGTGCATCGTGCAAGCCAATGCGTCACCGCTCCCCAAAGCCGAATAAACATTGGGAATGCCTCTATTCTGCGATACATTGTGCGAATGTAATGAGCGACAATTGCAACTTTTAGTTTAGCAAAATATCGTGATGTGAGTTTTCGACAGCAACACAGCTGCTGACTATAGTTTGGCTCACATTGGGTACTTTTTTTTCGAGAGCCACCATGGTTAATAGAGGGAATTGCGAGGACATGTTCTATTCACTGCCGTCTTCCTGCCTGTCAGGCAGCCCATCTGGAGGCGGCACGCGTGCCGATGGTCATTACCCAACTCTCCCGCCAGGCGGCAGCCAGAGCCCTCGATTCAAAGAAGCAAATTTAGTGGCCAAATTAAGTGCAGACGCATATTTAATGCGACGGGTTTTTGTTTGTGCACTCAACTCGCTACACTCAAAGAACCCGGTTCAATCACGGACAGTGGCTGAAACGTGGATCTGAACCCAGGGTCTGGGCGTTGCCGGCTCAGCGCTCCCCACTTCCGAGTCGCTGCAAGTCGCACGCAGTCAACCCTGCAGGGGGCCGCACGAATAGAGTAGCCGATACATAATTATTATAATAGGACACCTTAGTGCCAACGTGGACCAACATCCTAACCCACAGCCCGATCAGATCGCCCAACGGAGAAGGGGAGGAGCTACTCGGGGCCTCCACCAACGCCCAAAATTAGCTCGATATCCTGGACCTTGAGGTTTTGCATTCCGCCAGAAACAGTCGCATGCACCCACCGCACAAGTGGCCATCAATCTTATTTAGGTTTATATAGCGCCTCAATTCAATGCGCTTTGGAACAACTATAAAATTGTACATAAGGCGATAGTGATTACAATAAAGCGTGGGGTTATTTACAGTGGTGGTGTCGTTATGGTGATAGGAGAATAGGTGGGAGTGGTTCATGAGGGGTTGAAGTAGGGGTAGTGATATGGGCTGGGGTAATGATAGGGGCATGGATAGGGGTTGGGGTAGTGATAGGGGTAGGGACAAGGGTTTGGGTAGGGCTGGTCGCAGCTGGGGGGCGGGGGCAGGCAGTATCAGCAGGATGGGTAAGGTAGAAGAGATGGGGGTTGTTTTAAGGGAGGAAGGGAAGCAGGTGACAGTGAGGATGATTGTTGTATGTGCAGTGGGAGTTTGTTCCAGTGAAGGGGCGCAAGAAAGGAAGAGCGAGACTGGGCGCAGGGCGAGTCAGACAAATAAGAATAGGAGCGATTCAGAGCATAGAGCACGGGATGGGACAGAGTGAGATATCGCAATCCCATTCACCGTGAGCCTAACAACTGATATCCACCGCCCTGGGAAAGGGACGATGACCGGTGTGCGAGAGGCACGTCCTCCGGGGAGATGGAGCGATGAGGTGGGCCCGCGTGCACGAGGCGCCGGCTGGATTGTTGCATCGCAGGACCGCAAGGGGATGGCGGCGGCTTGTGGAGGTGCTCATCCAGCAGTTGAGTAATCACGGCTGATGGGAGCATTAGCACCATCTGCACAATGTATAGCAACGTGCACCTCCGGTTAGCACGTTTGGCTACGTACGGTGCGAAAGAGGTTCAACATACAACGTGCATACGTAAACTTGCACAGCCCTCGATTAGTCCACTGCTGGATGAGGGCCTCTTCACTTTGTGCATGTCATGGAGGCTAATTGACCATACTTCACCACGCTGGTCAGTGAAACCGGGAGCAGTCGCACGAGACCAAGGAAGTCCAGCACGAGGGGATATTCTGCTGCACTGCCCTCTGCTGCCCTCCACGTAGCCCCGCGACCTGTAACACCTGTTATGCTCGGTGGTGACCCATCCCAACAAGGACTGCAAACGCAAGCCGAGAGCCCAGCCACGAGCCCCCGGCCTCGACGCCGACACGCGGCTGCCCTCTGCTGGCGGCCGTGGGGATGAGACCCTCTCCTGGGGAGCCGAGATCAGGGATGGCTCGAGCTCACCATCAGCCATGACCAGTCATGATCAGGCCTCCAAGTGGAATCGTCGCCATCTCGCGGTTTAAAATCCATCGATCCAACCAGCACACGAGCAAATGACATTGCTCCATCTCCACAGTGGGACGTACTTCTCCAACGCGTTCCAATCCTTTGCTGCCACTCTGTCCAAGTTCGAGGTGTTTCTCAAACTGCAGTCCTCGCGGTCTACCACGGGAACTGTAGGGTTACAAGCTGCATGCGACTTGTGATTGTGAAACGTGTTATGTGGCGAGCTGGAGGGGACGTTGAAGAGCAATGCAACAGCGCGAGAGATGGCAACGGCGTTGGAGAGCCCTTCCTCGTGCGGTGGATAGAGCCTGGGTGGCGACGATGGACACCCATGACACCCGCAAGAAACCATTGTCCCCTCCACAGATTGGGTCCTCTCGTCTCTCCCAGCGGGAGACGCCACCACGCCTGCCGATTGGCGTCTGCAGAGTCAATGTCAAGGGAGAGTCTCAGTCTACGGAAGTTGCCTCCACTCGACAGCTCCTTTGGAGGGTCTACCTAATCACCCAGGGATGTCCTTAACGCTCGTGACGTCACTACGCATCGATCAGCCCCCCTCATTAATATGCATGAGCAGGTGACGTTACTCAATATGGAGTACTCCCCCCCCCTCACTAATAATCATGAGCAAGTGACGTCACTGCACATCGAACAGCCCACCCTAAATCATGAGCATGTGACGTCCTCCAAATGGACCCCCCCATTATTATTAGCGACTATAATTAGCCAAGAATGTCTGTGTGCAACGTTCGTGACGTCACTCCACGTCGACCAGCCCCCCTCATTAATAATCATGAACAGATTACGTCCTCCACATGGACCCCGCCTCATTAACTCATTATTAATCATGAGCAGGTGACGTCACTCCACATGGGGGGCCGAGGCGCCTCCTCCCCCCTCCTCGGCGTCAACTTAGAACCCTCACTTCAAAGGCAGCACCCTCACGTCATCACGCGATCTCCGTCACGCTGTTGTTGAGACATCGAAGTAAAAAGGACGTCATGATGAACAAGGATTATAACCTTTAAATGACATAGGTCTGTGTCACGGCGCCCTGACAAAGTGCACACGCATTGATGCGATGGATATCACGTCGCGCTCTGCTTTTCGCTTGCAGGTTTCAGATTTACTGCAATGCACCCGTCCTTGGATGGGCAAAAGGCGAGTTTGGCATATTCTTCTACGCAGGCCAGACGTCTTCAGAGGACGGTGCGAATACCCACACTTTACCCCACCGTACACGACCTGCCGATGCTCATATTCTTCGAAGGGTTTTCATTATGTAGCGAATGGCTTGAAAATGTACCGTCCAATTTGATTCATTGCTAGGCCATTACGTAAGTGCTTAAAGCAATAATCCGCGTTTTAAAACTCAGCCGTGGCATCCAGAAGATGTGCCCTGCTGAACGTGTTGCTCATTCAGGCGCTCGTGTTTATGTACCGGTCAATAGGTCGAGCCGGTGGGACAGGGTAGAGAAACATTACGGCATCAATGATGCTATTATTTGAGGGGAGCTCACAGAGATATCAGAAACAGAATCTGTGTTTAGGCTAAAGGAACCCGATGAGCTATGAAGGTTTTTTCACAGAGGTCCAGTCGGAGCGGGTCATGATATTGATATCTCATGAATAATAAGGGGGGGTCTTTAAGATATGCATTCGGGGGCTTATATGTATTTTAATTTAGTGGGGGGGGGGGCGGCTCATGAAGAAAATAAATGTAGTTTCTCCTCAGCCCCCCACCCCCCTAGGAGCTGCTTATGAATGAAGGTGGAGCAAGGCAGGTGGGGTGGGGGTGCACTCCTGTTCATGGGGGGGTGTACTGATTAGTAATGTAACTGAGGGTAATCGATGCGAAGAATCCACGACACGAGTGTGGGACCGCTGGTAATCGATACTTTCATTTCCGTGCCAATCCGCGCGCGCGACAGCCAGAAATGTCCCAGCGGCCGGCATCTCACATCCACAATGCCGCCCCTCGCCATGGCTCTACGAGTCGTCCCCTATTTGCAGGCCACAGACCGCCTGTAAAAAAAACAACAACAATAATTTCCAACGAGAAGTTGTGAATCCGTGCGGGTAACGAATGGTGCCCTGATTATTCGATTGGCACGGTGGGTGGTGGCGATCCCATTAAAATTGAATTGCGCCACCACGGCAGAAGTTGTTGGCACTTAATGGAGCAGAACTCGCAGTGATTTATCTCCGCGGCTGATGAGAGGGACTGGCTTGAGAGCCTCGCTCTTTTGAAATGGCAATCACTCTATTCACTGTTGTTGCCCGGAAAGTTCCCTGGGGCCCCGCGGTGGCGAATGCGAACTGCCTCGCCTGGTACGCGGGAAGTCGTGGTCCTGACGCCCGTATATTTGGAGTTTGCATGTTCTCTCTTTCCCCGTGGTCGCGTATGGTTTTCTCCGGGTCCTCCGGTTTTCCCCTCCACATTTAGAATCAACTTCACTCGTTTATAATATTTGGCTGCTATACATTTCCACGTGATGATAAGCCACTTCGTTGAGCTATCATTTGTGGCCAGGTCGCTTCTGAGAAAGAGCTCTATAGCTCTTCTTGGTTCTTTCGAAAGAACCAAGAAGATGAATCCCTGCAGTCACGAAAGCTTTAAATCGAAATTTAGCTCTATAGCTCTGCGGGCCTTACCTGGTAAAATAAAAAATGGGTTTATTTTAGTGAATACTCTAAAGTGGGACCATTAAAGCGATGCCACATCAGGTGGCACCGGCGGGTGAGACACCTGGCCCAGGTTCACGGGAGGGCACGTGGCTCCTCGCTCTCGCTGGCCGCTGGCGGGGCACCTGGCCCGGCCTCCAGCGACTGCTCGTCCCATGCGAAGCGGCTCAATACAACACAGACGCGTGGTCCACACGCGTGCAATCTCAGACAACACGGGGCCACTCCGTTGTATGTGCGTGTGTGTGCAGCTCGAGTTAACACGCACATCAACTAAAACATATTGAATTTCGATTTAAAGCGTTCGTGACTGCAGGGATTCATCTTCTTGGCTCTTTCGGTAAAGTCACGTAGAAGGGAAATAACAAAAATAGTTAATTCGGACGCTGTCTTTCCGACAGCCCTGTTCTTCACCTGAGGACGGCTGCTTGCGTTGTGGCCGAAACGTCGTGAGGATTGTGTTTTATTATGTTTTATTTTTATTATTTTATTATTTCCCTTCTACGTGACTTTACCGAAAGTACCGAGAAGATTAAAAAAAAATTGAAACTTTTTTTTATTTCACCGGGCAAGGCTCTTTTTCAGAAGCGACCTGGCCACAAGTGATACCTCAACGAAGTGGCTTATCACGTGAACATTTATAGCAGACAAATTCGCTGAAGGCATGTTTCTAAATGTGGAGGGGGTAACCCAGAGAATAATCCACGCGACCACGGGGAGAGAGACGCAAACTCCAAATACACGACAGGGTCGGGATCGAACCCGTCCCCTGGTGCGTGCCAGGCGAGGGAGTTAACATCTCACCATCGTGGCGACCAGCCCTGCTGATGAGACGCTGCATGTCGAAACCAATCAAGAGATTTGCTTGTATTGAATCAATGTTGCTGAAATTGTGTGGCTGATTGGAAAAGTACAAAACACTTATTTTTATGCTTAGGGACAGATGTATCCTAATGAGTTGTATCTTCTGCTCGATTGCAATAGTGCACATTTGCATCAATTAATCTGAGCGTCATTAATTAGTGCCAGTTTTAACAGGCGGAGGGGGTGCCATGGCGACGCTGCTCGGGCAGCCCCCGGGGTCCTGGCGGCCGCGGTCACGTGACGCGGCGAGGGCGAGGCGGAGCGCGGCGCCATGGCGGCGCGGAGAGGCTGAGCGAGAGGAGGAGGAGGAGAGGGGATAGCGAGAGAGGATAGCGAGGGGGTAGCGAGGGGGTAGCGGAGGGGATAGAGAGGAGAGCGGCACGAGAGACGGGAGAGGCCTCCTCGCCTCGGCCCCGACCCGTCGTGGTGCGGGATCTCGTCGGCCCGGTGAGTTGGGGCCCTCGCTCCGGACCCCGCGACGCGCGGCCTCGGCCCCCCGAGAGGAAGAGGGGAGAGGGGAGAGGAGGCGCACTGGGGTCCAGGGGGGTCAGGGGGGTTCGGGGAATCGCGGGGGTACAGGGGTTTATGAGGCTGCAGGGGGTCAGGGCATCCCTGGCATGAGGGGAGGTTCGGGGATTTAGGGGAAATAGGGATTATGGGTTTATGGGGTCACAGGGGATGCGGGGATTTGTGGGATCAGGGGGTTCGGGGGTACTCTATAGGAGTACCAGGGATTCGTGGGGTATAGGGGTTTAAGGGATGTCGGGTAATCGGGAGTCCATGGCATCAGGGGTTCGGAGAATCGCGGGGTAACAGTGGGGTCTTTGGGATTATGAATCTAGGGGATCAGAGGTTCACGGTGTACAAGGGGATCAGAGAGGGGGTCCCTGGCATCAGGGGTTTTAGGTAATTAGGGCATGGAGGGGGGGTCGCGGGGTTTAGAGGATAAGTGGTGTGAGGAATTCACCAGATCGGGGCATCAGGGATTCACGGGGTACAGGGGTGTCAGGGATAAGGGATTCAGGGGGGTAGCTGGATTCAGGGTATCAAGGGTTGGTTCGTGGCATCGGGGGATTGTGGTATCCAGGGGGTGAGGCGATTACGGGGTCCAGGAGATTGAGGAGATAAGGGATTCCGAAAATTTGGGGCTCTAGGAGATGAGGGATCACGCAGTTCATGGGATCGGGGGTTGCAAGGGTTCATCCAGCGGATCATACGGGATCCGGGGGACCCCATAGATCCCCTTCTTCCACTTTCCAGTGTCGCCCTGGGCCTCTAAACCCCCCTCTTGACCCTCCGGTCCCCGCAAAGCAGGTGGATGCCCCCCCACCCCCCCTCTGGAGTGAGTGATGGGCGGTGGAAGCCGCCGGGGGTGCGGGTGCGTGTCGGCTTCTGCGTCGTGGGCGAGCGATGATTCGGTGATTGCAGGGTGAGTGCGGTTCTGCTCTGTGTGTGCGTGTTTGCAGTGTGTGTGCCTGGTGTTTGTGGATGTGAGTCGGGTGTGTTCTGCTGTGTGCTGATGTTGCTGTGTGCGCGGTTGTTGTGTCACTGTGCCTGTTGTGGTGCTAACTGCTTTGTGTTAGTAATTGTGTCGGTGGTTATGTTACTGTACGTGTGCTCTCCATAATCACACCATTATAATCACCGCCGTCATTACCACCATCTTTATCATTCACCTCAACCCCATTACAATCATCAACTACACCACCATCAACTACTCCACCATTATCATCATCATCTACACTACCATTACAACAATCAGCGCACCTTGAGTATCGTAGTCATCAATGACATCACCATCATCACCATCGCACCACCGTCACGTGTTGGCGATGGCTTTGTCGTGCTGCTCTGCCCGAGCCGCGACCACAAACTGCTGCCTGCCGATGTCCTCGAGGCACCCGGTCTCCTGGGCTGCAAACACAAACAGGTGCCCAGGAGTTCTCCGGGCACCTGTAGATGATGGGGGAGGCGAGACAGGGGAGCCCAGCTCCTGTCGGTGGAAGATGGTGGGAGATGGGGCCAAGGAGAGACCCCCACTCTGGTGGTTTCGGGAGACGTCTCGGTGGCAGTGATCTAGCCACTGTGATTAAGGTCCCCTTTAAACAAGTTGGGGTTCCTTGTCGGGCAGGTATGAGATGAGACGGGGGCTCTGTTGGATCTGCGAGAAATTACCATGCCTCTTGCTTTTTGCAGGAAGGGAACCCCCCCACTTTGTTCCCGGCCAAGACAAAACAACGATGATTGCAAAGTAAGTTTTCTGAGTGGTCTGTGGATGAGTGAGCGCAGGGACTGCGTGTCGCGTGTGTAACGATGACCGCTTGGTGTGCGCCTAAGTTCGTGTGTTGGTGTTGCGTGCGAGTTGAGTGAGTGGTTGGGTGTGTGTGCGTGTTTGTGGAGGGTTGCGCTTGAGTGTGAATTGACGAGCGTGGAGTGTGCAGTACCCGCAGTTTGTTAGTCTCCTTTTCTTTAATACCACACGTGGCCGACAACCGCACACCATCATAATCTACGGCAACACGACATCACCGACTACAACTACACACCGAAGGTTTACGACCACAGTTACACATCAGCACACAACTACACACAAAACGGTCTAAAGCCACACGCGTGCTCTGCAACTGCCTACCACCATGGCGGACAACTGCAGACAGCACGATTACAATCGCACAGCCACAGAGCACGATTACAATCGTACAAAATCCTGATCTAGAACCATGCAGCACGATGCTCTAACCACATTCCATGGTGGTGAACCACTACAGCCGTGCCCTGTCATGGTCTGAAGTCACACACACAGCAACATCCCAATGGAATGTGTTTGCAGTTCACTGCGTTGCTGATACAATCACAATGCGAGAAGCGGACAGCTGCACGTGTGGTTGTGTGCAATCGTTGGTGAGTGTTTTGGTGTGCAGCCTTTTGTGTGTAGAGGTGTGCGGGTGTCTGTGTGGGTGTTTTTGTGATCGTTGTTGGCTATCAAGTTGGATTGACGATGACTGAGACATGGTTTTTGTGTGTGGGTGTGTTTCTAATTGTGTGGGTGTGTCGGTGCGCGGCTGTGTTTGTGTGTGAGGGTATGTGGGCGTGAGTGTAAATGTACTGTTGTGTACGTGGGTGTGTACCAATGTATTTTCCTTTACGACACTGAGATGCGGAGGGGGAGAGGATGTCCTTGTGCGTCGGATGTTGCGGCCTCTCTCCCCACCTCGCTAACAATGGCCAAAAGAGTTTGTAAGTTATACCCCTCGTCCCACAGGCCCCGAAGCCTTGAGCTACAGGCAACAGCTGCGCAGATTGAAGCTTACAGTTAGAAAATGCCGCTTGGCAGAGAGAACACGGCGCCACGTCCTGCCTGCGTGCTCGCCGCGGAGTTGGCCCTTGAGGAGCATCCTTAAGGTCGTTTGGCTTTCCGGTAATAATCCGTTACGAGGGTAGTTTACTCTCCTGCGCGGGGCTCAGTGTTTCACTCGTGTGTCGGCACACCGCAAAGAGCGGACACCCAGGGGCTCACCGCTTCGTGAGGTTTCCAAACAGGCCCCCTTCGTCTTGTGACTCGACGAGGGTCGAAAGTTCCGAGTGTTCCGAGTATATTCTTTGGGAGCACGGCGACTCGCGCAGTCGGGATAGACCGAGAGAAGACAGATCGCGCACGCACACGCGTGCGCTCAAAACAAGAGAGAGGCCACAGCTTGTTTTTTCCGAAGCAAAATCTGCGTGTGTAGGCGGTGGGGGGGGACTAAGAGACAGCGCAACCGATGGGCACAAAGCAGGTGCTCCCAGGTGGTGCAGCCGGCAGGGGGTTGCGGTGTTGATGGCGGCGTGTGGGGAGGTGGCGGGAGCCAGGGTGGTGGTTGACGGGTGAAGTGGGTGCCCTTGAAGTGACATCACGAGTGTGACCGCACGAGAGGCCCGAGGAATGCGGAGAGGGACCTGAGAGTAGCCGTTGCTGTTGGGATGGCCGGCCGGCTGGCTGGGTAGTGGAGGGGGGGGAGGTAGTTGAGGGTGGGGGGGGCGAGGGGACTGCCAGTGCCACGGTGCCCCGCGGGGCGCAGGCCCCATGACCGCCTGGCACTGCACAACGCCCCCCCTCCCACCACCTCGCCCGCCCATTCTACCTTCCAGGCAAAGCAGCAGAAATAATTAATGCGGCATTTGAATAAGAAAAAAAACAGGTTTCAGAAAACATTGATTTTGGCTCGGATTTGATGCATGGTGGTGCAGCGATGGCAGATGCAGGATTATTTTATTTAGACTGATAAATCACCTTGTGCGAAATTAACCTAACGCTTGGCTTGAACACTCAAGCGCATGCATTTAAAAGCATGCATGTGCGTGCATTACCATGACCTGTTTAACACCCAAGATGCCACCTAAATGTGGCTCTTGTTGTCGCTGTCACACAGACAGCAGCCGTCGTGATTTAGGGGCCGCACATCACATGTTCGCTTAATTACGATTTTAGCCAGAACCGTCCCTCTGATAGCAGCGGAGGTTCGCTACGATCGAGGGTTAGCGCTATCTCCCCCATGCCACACGGTCACCGACGTTCTTTGCCCGTCTTTGTTGTCGTCGTTTAGATGTCGCATGTGTATAGTGTGCGAGTGGTGCACAAGCGGTGCTTTGTCGAACTTCTTGCAACGCGGTAACATGGCCCAGCTGCAGCGCGTTCGCCACATGTTTGCAGAAATTTTCAGTTCTCAGTCGATAGGCCACCCTGGTTATCACTGCGGGTACACGGACCGTAATGTACGACCTGCCTTCTGCCTCGCTGTTATAGGCCCCGTGACGTCATTCGAAAAGAGAAGGCCATTGTGTGCTGGCGTCATACTCCAAATTTGAAACAGTGCCTGCATGTTGCTCAATTAAGATTACGTGGCAACATTGCCCCCTACTGTGAAGCAACTGCAGACTGTGTGAACGGCGCCTTCCTTCTCGATGGCCTTGCGCAATAAGAATGTACTCGGTTACTATTCAAACATTTGCATTCATTATTTGAGGCTGTACGTGGCCATTCAGGGCCTTCCCGTGCCTGACAAATGTGTTTATCCAGGCTGTCTGATGGCCGCGCGTTGTCGCTGCGAACCGCTTAGCCACACTGTGCGCAGATTAGCCGCGGAGCACTGCTCAGGCGAGCAGGGGTGAGCGGAAACAGTCGGGATTGGAGCTGTGAAGCCTGACCCTGCTCCCTGTCTAAACAAAGTAACTTCCCAGGTCTACACTGCCGAGAAACGCCGCAGGCCTCCTCCTCTTCCCCGCCCCCTCCACCACCCCGCTTCCCTCACTCTGCGTGACAGAGTGGGCCGTGATGTAAAGCCTGGAGGAAGCTCTGTTCCCTGGCAGTGTGTGCGTGCATACATGTGTGCGTGATCGGCTGTCATCCGAGACGCGGTATGAATGGGATGGCCAGTGGCGGTGGAGTCTACCCCTGACCGCGTAATGCTGTGCGCGACACCTCGCCCATCTCCTCCACTAAGCCCCGGGTCGCTCTGTCTGCTGCAGCCTGCGGAATGCGATCCCTCCTTTAAAGACACTTGGACCTTGGCAAATTGTTTCGACCGGACTTTGTTTTTCCTCCTGATTTTCTGCCGAGGCTGGGAATCTCGCAGACTCTGTGTAAACTTAAACCCTAACTCCCCCACCACTCCCCCCTCCGCCCCACCCATTTCCACCGAGTGGGCCTTTTGAGCAGGCACGGCCGAGTTGGCTGCGCCGTGGGGCGAAGTATGCCCAGCTACCGTGCCACTACGAGGTTGGAGTGAGTGTTGCAGGCATGCCACGTTGGCCATTGCACAAGCGCCTGGCTCGGTGTGCAGAGGCACCTGGGCCCGCGTGGACCCAGTGAGATATGGTACAAGGAAGGGCCTCATCTTCTTGGTTCTTTCGGTAAAGTCACGTAGAAGGAAAATAATAAAATTAAACATAATAAAATAATTCTCACGACGTTTCGGCCACAACGCAAGCAGCCGTCTTCAGGTGGAGAACAGGTCTGTCAAGTAGACAGACTCTGTAGACAGACTCTTCAGGTGGAGAACAGGTCTGTCAAGTAGACAGACTCTGTAGACAGACTCTGTAGACAGACTCTGTCTACTTGACAGCCCTGTTCTCCACCTGAAGACGGCTGCTTGCGTTGTGGCCGAAACGTCGTGAGAATTATTTTATTATGTTTTATTTTTATTATTTTATTATTTTCCTTCTACGTGACTTTACCGAAAGAACCAAGAAGATGAATCTCTGCAGTCACGAAAGCTTTAAATCGAAAAAGGAAGGGCCTTTAAAGGGAGGGATGCCATTGGGTGCTTTCTGTAATAAGAGACAGATAGTGGTGGTATAGGTGATAGTGTCTATGGTTATAATGATATTGGTGGTGGTCATAGTAATTTTAACCGTAGTGGTGATTGTGGTATTTATTACTATGGTTTTTATAATGACAATGATGAAAGCGGTGTGGTAGTGATATTGTTTATGGTGATGGTAGTAGTTGTGGTGGTGACGACAGTGATAGTAACCGTGATAGTGTTAGCGATGGTGATGGTAGTAGCTGTGGTGGTGGCACTGATGGTAACCGTGATAGTGTTAGCGATGGTGATGGTAGTGGTGGTAGTGATAGTGATGGTAACCGTGATAGTGTTAGCGATGGTGATGGTAGTAGCTGTGGTGGTGGCGGTGATGGTAACTGTGATAGTATTAGCGATGGTGATGACAGCGATGGTAGCAGCGGTCGAGCTGGCCATGCACAACGAGCACGGTACGGCCGCGACTCCGTTTGGTGTGACCTGCAATACCCAGGGCTCTGTCGCTGCGACTCGTTGGCATGCCATCACCACCGCGCGCCGCTCTGTTGTGCATTAACAGCCGCTGCTGTTGTAACGGCAGCAGCTATCGGCCCCGGTGAGAGAACGCGGAGATGCGGGCGGGCGGGCGGGCGAGCGAGCGGGCGTGTGTACAGTGCCAGAGAGGAATTATTTACAGCGAGACGCGAATAGCGCATGTACATCAAGAGCGGAGATGTGGGAGGGCGCAACCGTGCGTAGTGGAATAGATAATGACCTTCCATTCTACAGAGAGCACAACTCGTGATTTTTACAGGAAGCCCCGAGTCGGCTTGAGGAAGATGAATGAAATGCAAATACGTTGGCCTTAAAAGCCGCTTAGTCAGAGAAAAGATAAAAGGATGTAATTAGGTTCCCGACATGTCAGGCTCGCTGCGGCAAAAGAAGCCGAGCGGCGCTAGTAATTAACACCCGTGAAACTCGCCGGCGCTAACGATTGATGAAATGTTTAATTAGAGGTGGCGACAGCGTAGGTCGGCAGAGGCCCGTGCCACGCTGCGGGCAGCCCTGACGGGCCCCGTCACTCGTGTGCACGCGCGCGCTCGTCCTGCCGCGCGACGACACCGGTTTCCCAGTCACCTGATAGAGGAGTGACCCGGCGGTAAGTCTCGTTCCGCCCTCGTCTCTCCGGGGACAATGCAACGCGATTGTTCGTGAGAATAATGACGAGCGCTCGTGGGAGTGAGGGGACCCCCCCCCACCACTCCCCGAGTCTTCCCGGCCAACGACGAACAACGGGAAGCACACACCGCGCCCCTCTGGGTTCGGGTTATGTGTTGTGACTTGAGCACGGAATGTACGCGTATTCACACTCTTCGAGTATCCGCGCGTTTTGTCTTTTCAAAAAAAGAGGCCAAGAGTAAATAATCCGGATCCGTGCCCTCGCGTGTCGTGAGCGTAAGAACCAACGTTGATTATTTTTCCACTGCTATTTGGCCAGGATCGACATCTCCCTAGGCAAGGGCTTCCTCCACACAGCCGCAGTGCGCTGGGTTTATGACGAGGTTCAGCTGTGGTGGGCCCGCTCGCTTGGTTCGTGTGGCCTCGGTGCGAGCGCGCTGGAGGGAGAGGCCGCTCACAGACTCGCACCGTCTCCGCGCCACTCACTGCGCCGGACCCACCACGGCCTCTCGGGTTTTTTTTGTCACCGTGCCAAAGGATGCATTTTGTGCGGCGGGCAGGCGGGAGAGCGGGTGTGACGTGCTTCTTGAGGGGCCAGTTGTGATGAATTGGGAAACGGGAACAAAAAAGCTTTTATGTGTCGGCACAAAGCGCCGAGTTCAGTCGGAGTTCAGAGAGGTGCGGCGAGCAGAGCGGAGGGCAGGGGAGCCAGCGCCCACCCTCGCTCGCAGTGGCCGCAGGGAGAGAAGGGATTCTATCCCAACGTTCATTTTGGTCGGGGTGGTCCGGGGTGGTGACCGGAAATCTCACTCCAGCCGTGGCCACTGTTCGTCTCGTGCCACCTCCTCCCGTCAACAGGCAACCCAGAAAAATATGCGGCCAGAAATTTAGCCCTAGTATTCATCAAGGAATTGGGTTACACAGGGCTTCTATATGTCATCGCTCAGAACAGCTGCAGAGTGATCACCACGGAGTGAGTTGGTGCAGTTGGATTATTTAAAAGAGACTTCCTGGCTCTTTACAAAACAACTACTGGGTATACCACATTCGCTGGAGACACAGGCCATACCTGTGCCCAGTGTCAATAAAGTAGACAATTCTTGACACCCACACGTACATGCGTACATACTAGCTTATCAGGTGCACAACCAAAGTTTACTTTAAAATGCCGCGTGATTTTGTCGTCGTAAGCTAAGCAGATTTGAGTCTGGATAGTGCTTGGGATGGGCCCTTACGGGAGAGGAAGCGCCCCTGAGCGATGGGAACGGCTCCTGCACAGGTGCTGGGTGGATTCTCGTATCGTGGAACCTTGAAGGATGGCGGAAACTTGGGCAGGGCCTTCATTGAGCATTGTCGCTGACCATGGCTGAGGATGAGTTTGGTTATAACTGATATTGCCCGTGGTGATGTGCATCTCTGTGTGTGCGTATGTGTTTGTTTGTGCGCGTCTGTGCCTGTTGCCGTGCAGGTGAGCGCGCGGTGGAGATGGGCACTTGCCGTCTGCCAAGCCCCGCAGAGCTCGACGCGTACGCACGCAAGGTCGCCGACCGCCCGCTCACCGTCAAGATATTCTCAGGGAACGTGAAGGTGCCCCAGCGCAAGGTGACGCGCCGCCGCGTCAACGGCCTCGAGGTGCCCAGCGCATCCGCCAGCGCGCAGCGCTACAGCCCCTACCCGGCGCCTGGGAGCCGCTACCAGGGCCTGCTGGCGCTGGTGACCGCCGTTCCGCAAGCCTCCGCACCCAAGTCTTCGTCGTCGCACGGCAGGAGAGTCCGAGACATGTCACTGCCCGGAGCGGGTAACGTTCCGTCGTCGGGTTTCACGATGCCGACTTCTGGTGCCGGCGGGGTCGGCGGGAGGGACAAGGCGAGTGCCGAGGCCAGGACGCGCGAAGCGGCGGCGGCGGCGGCCTCGCTGGCGCTGCCTTGCGCCGGCCGCCACCCTGCCGCCGTGGCCGGCGGCTCGCTGCAGTCGGGCGCCGTGCAGACGCTGCACAATAACGCCTTCCCCAAAATGGACGCCAAAGAGGTGGCGCCCATCAGAGTACCGCGCGCCGTGGCCGCGCCGCCCGCCGTCGCGTCCCACGGCGTGTCGGCCCTGTGCGAGGGCGGCCTGCCGGGGGCCTACGCCGGCAAGTCCAGCACGGTCTCCTACAACCCCGGCGGACACTTTGCCAAGCCTCCCGAGGCGAGCGGCAGCGGCGGTCTCAAGGCGATCCACCTCCCCCCGCTGTGCCAGTCGGCGCTGCCCGCGCACGTTCTGCCTTTCCCGCACCTGGGCGCGGGGGGGCAAGCGGCGGGGGGGGCGGGCATGGCGTACGATGCGCAGAAGCCGCGCGCCGTCTTCTACTCGGCGTACGGGGCGGTCGGCGGCGGGAAGCCTTTCGACCCGGCGCTGATGCCGCCCAATGTGACCATCTCGGCGCTGCCGCGCAACACGCCGCACCCCTTCTACGCAAACCTCCCCTCCATCGACGCCGTCGTGAAGCAGATCACGGCGCAGAGCCTGGCGCAGGCCTCGCAGCAGGGCGAGACCTCTGTGTGCCAGATCGACGACATGCGGCTCAAGGGCCACGACCAGCAGAAGGGGGGGCGTCCCAGCGCCGTGGACTGCCTGGGCGGGCCGCTGGGCTCGCTGATGGGTCCCGAGCTCGGCTCCGGAGACCCGTCCTCGCGGGGGGGCGCCCCCCAATTCGGCGCGACATCGGACGCGCAAGGCGACGAGTCGATCGTCGAGAGACTCCTGTCCTTCTCCACGGAGATGGGCAACGTGCCGGCGGGCGTTGGCTTCCACTTCCCGTCCCCGCACTGGCACGGGGGGATGCCCCCCCTCCCCGCCGCCCCCTCCTCGGCTCAGGGCTACCAGCAACAAACGGGCGGCTCCGGCTTCCCGCCCCCCCCTTCCAGCGTGCCTCAGTCCGTCGGCATGAGCAACGGCTTCATGTCGGCGCACGGCGGCGGCAACCAGCCGGGGCCCAGCCGGGGGGCGGCGGTGGGCTCCGCCTTCCACCACCACAACCACGGCCACCACCACCAACACCACCACCACCACGCGGGCCACTCATGCGGCGGTACCATGGTCCAGCAGCACCAACAGCAGCACCAGCAACAGCAGCAACAGCAGCAGCAGCAGCAGCTGCACACAAACAGCGTGGGGCCCTTGGGGCAGAGCTGCCGGGATGTGAACGCACAGCCCAGCACGAGTCTACCTCTGGCCCTGTCGCTGGGCCACGGCCCGGCGCAGCTCACCGACGCCGGCCTCGGCGCCGCATCCGCTCAGGGCTTCCTGCACCCCTCCCACCACCACCACCACGTGCAGCACTCGTTCATGCCGCCGTCTTCCGTCGGGAGCAAGGTGGCGTCCGCCGCAGCACAGGGTCACCACAACCACCAGCACCACCACCGCCAGCTGCACCACTGCCCCGGCTCGGCAGCCGGGTCCAGCGTGGCCCTGCACGCCCACTCGCTGGCGTCGCAGAACGCCCTGTCCCTGCACCCCGCCGCGCAGATGTCCCACCCTTCCCTGGGCATGCCGGGGCAGGTCTCGCACCTGTCCCTTCCCACCTGCACCGGCATGCCCATGCCGACTACGTACGGGGGACCGGGCCTGCCCTCCTCCGCGCAGGGCGTCGCGGGCAGGGGCAAGGCCGGCGGGCCGACGGGGAGGGACGGCCTTCCCAGCGGCATGCACGTGGGGGGGCTGTCGGGCCCCGAGAGGATGGAACACATGGGGGTGCCCACACAGAGCCTCTCCGAAAGCTACGGGGGGTGGCCCGGGCCCAGCTAGACCCGGCCCGTCAGCGTGGGCTTCGCGATAGTCTGGGGGTCACGCCGCGGTGTCCGACGCCCATCCGCTCCCGCCGCGCGTGCGCTCGCTGTAACGTCGGGACGACCCGGAGGTCCCGGTCGAGGAAGCCAACGGGGCCGGCGCCTCCGCACACGCGGGCCGGGCTCAAGGGCCCTCGAGTTGCGCGATTTAGGTTTGGTTGCCTGCGCCCTCGCCCGTGGCCACGTGGCGAAGGTGGCGAAGGCGGCGGTGGGGCTGGCGCTCCGACGTGAACGTTACCTCACGTTCGATCCTAATGCGCGGCGTCGTGCCGGAGCGAGACGGGACACGGTGGTGCGGTAGTGGGCGGGGGAGGGGGGATACTGGGACCGGCCTTGCGGTGTGGAGAGCCACGTGGGGGGGCAGGAAGGGGGGGGGGGGGGCAGCAGCGTGAGGGCAGAGCAAGGAGCCAGCAGCCGCCGGCCCGTGCTGAATGTAGAGCGCTTTGCACTCGTTGCCAGTACGACGACATATCACTCCAGCATCCTGCACACTTGAACGCGAGCGCGGGCGGGCGTGCCGCGGCGTCCCCCTTCCCCCCCCACCATCCCTCGTCACCCCCCCACCATGCCCGAACCGCCCCCCCCCTTCTCCTCGCTCCACCCTGTCACACTGCTCCCCGTCGCCTACCCCAAGCCCTCCCGCCACTCCCTCAATACCCTCCCCCCACCCCGCACCTCTCCCATCTCCTCCGCACCTCCCGCCTCGCCCTCTCGCTGCAGCGCGCCCACGCAGCTTCCTGCATGTGCTGCTGCTGCTGCCGCCGGGTGCAGCAATACCTCTCCCTGCTGCCCCGTGCTGCCTAGCGCGCATTTCCCTGCTGCTCACTCACTTGCTTCCCACCCCCTGCCCCCCCAGGTGCGCGCGGGAAGCAGAGCTGCCCTCGCGACAGCAGTTATTAACACTTGATTGGATCGTCTCTTTTTGTTATGAAGATTTAGCCTTAATCCTGTACTTTTCATGCTGTGACCGGCTTATTAGCGTAAGCTACTACTCGTAGGTGCATTAATTAAAATGTGATCTTTAAGTTGTGATCGTTAAGTTAATCGTTTAATTTTTTTGACCAAACGGGAGACGCCGTCGCGCGCCGCTGCCACCGCTCTTGGAGTACCGCTGTAGTTGCCTGGGGGGGTTGGGGGGGAGGAGGAGGATGGAGGCTGTTGATCAATGCTTGAATCGTGCAAATGCATCTCCTCGTCGTGTTTACAACTCGTGTTTCTGTTGAGGGCGCCGGCTCAGCGGCAGCACCACCCCCACGTGGAGCGGAGGGGCCCTCGCCGGGACGCCCGCGGTGCCACTGCTGGCGCCCTGCTTCACGCGGCGGCCGTGAAATTCCCAATAATCGGAACCAAATCGAGACATCGTGAACACGAGAATATATAATAATAAGAATAATAAGAATACTACGTTAATAAGTACGTTAAAATAATAAATGCAAATAAAGAGCTGATCTGATGCTGGCTGCTGGTGCTTTGTGAAGGGGGCCCTGGGGCTGCATCGAGGCAGGACCCGGGCCTTGGGTCGGCGTGTGGGATGCGATGCAACCTGGCGGCGGCGGAGCCGTCGTGTGCAGGCGGTGCAACTGGGACTTGGCAGGTCCCGGAGGGGGCCACTGCGAGAGGGGCCCAAGCTCGCTACACCAGTGCTATGAGCGCAACACCGTCGGATTAGCTCGGCAATTTCCTCACTCAAATAAGCACTGAGGTGGTGTTCGTCTCCTGTTTGCAGCTCTCAACCCTTCCCATTCCTACGGCGGGGACGAGTCCGTCGAGAAGGAACACACTAGGCTTCCCTATAAGGTGGTACTCGTATCTACTGCCAGCGCGACGATGGGATGAGTCGAGCCCAAACAGGATTTGAACTCCCAACGTGCGTCTTGCGAGCCGCTCGCTCAACCGCCGAGCCACCTCTGGCTGGCGTGGATCCATGGAGCCTGTGGGAGCGCCGCTCCCTCGGAGCAACGAGCCACCGCGCACCGGGATGGCACGCCAAGACGCCGTGTGGGTGGGAGACGGCCTTGGGCCTGGACGGTGGAATGGAGTCGGCTGTCCCTGTTCCAAGTCCATACGTCAGACTTCACTCTGGCTGAAGGCCTCTCCTCCGCAGGAGAGCTCCGCCCATCATCTGTGTCCGGCGTGTTGAGACGCCGTCGTGCTCTCGTGTGCCGTCTTCTAGGCCACGTCGGCTCCCGTAAGCCGGTTCCAGCGCTGCCTCTTGACACAAGCACTCACTCGTCGATGTCACCTACCACGTCCGTCTTTGTCTCCCTCGCCCTTCCCGAGGAGGTACGGCGGTGAGGCCGCGTGTGAGCCCCGCGCCACGAGGGGCCCGCACGCGGCCGACCGACCGACCTCGTTCTGCAGCATCGCGTGCCATCCAGAAGTTCTCCTGTTCAGAATTCTCTCGTCCGTCCTTTTCTCAGCACCCTCGTGCGTTTTTGAGTTTCGTTCCTAAAGAAGCTGCCGACACGTGGAGTGAAACTTGGCGTTGCTCGGCACGACGCAGAATCGCATCGGAGCGGCACGGCCTTTCCCGCGTCGCCCCGTTGTCGTCGTTCCGCTTGTTCACCCAGCAAAGCCTCAACGAGTCTCGGCTGCTTTTCAGGAGGATCCTGCCAATTTTTCGCAGTCATGGGCCACGTTGCTGCTGCAGGTGATTCGAGTTGAGTCATTTGTCAGCAGTGGGATGTTTTGTCCAGTACGGGTTACATTGTAAAGGGTTTGGTTTTTATTTCTAGCTTCCGGAGGAAACCGGAGAACTCCGAGGAATCCCCATGCAGACCGGGGGGAGAGAGAACGATTGACTCCCGATCACTGGAGAAAAAAAACGGATTCCTATATAGCCTGAACAGACTGTTGGGGCAAGTGCTGTTAGCGAGCACCTATGAAGGCCGGCACAGCACATGAGGGGGTGGGTGGCTAGCACCACTATCAGCCGCCTTTGTCTCTCTCGAATCCAGGCGCTTGTTGCTGTGAGGCGCGAGCGTGACCACTGCGTGGGCCGTGCGACCACGGCTCTCCGTGCGGTCCAACGGCCCGGCGTCTTCTGTTTTTTGGTTCCGGCTCCCGTGTAATCCGTCCCGTGTGTCGTCTCCGCTGCAATCTCCGCGTTGTCTTCGTCCGCCGGCTCAGTCCGAGGATCCCCCGTCGCGTCCCCTCTATCTGCGCCTCTCGTCAAAACGTTCTGGGCTTCGTTTGGTGTTGGGGCCATCGTGGTGGAGCGCGAGGCAGCCTGCCCCACGGTGGAGGTGTTGCCGCTGTGGGGTGTTGCCCAATTGAGTAGCGCGCTGTCAATCTTTCACATTTGGGATGTTGGGACTGTTCAAATCTATTTTCTGTGCACCAGGTGAGAAACACAGAGCGACGGTGACGCTGGCAAACGCCATCACATGATCTGTCAAGCCGAGCCCGCTGTGAGGCAGACGGCACGTAGCGTTCTATCGTTAATACACAACTGCAGCATTAACCAGGGCGGCCACTGGGTTCGAACTGCAAACCTGCGGGACGAGCGGGTGATGGTGCCCCTCCGCTCGCTCGGCCGCGTCGCTGCCCCGGACGTCGGGACCGGACGCGGCGGCCTCGTGTCGCGTGTCCCGTTCAGCCGCTCGACCCCCACCCACTTTATCCATGAGCCTGGGGGTGGCACCTGACTCGGCAAGGCTTTTCTGGGTGATACGAATCATGACGGAGCCGACGGAATCGCCTCCCTCAGCGCCCGTGCCCCCCCTCCCCGAGCCGTGGCCGTCCACCAGGGGGCGGCACAGTTCGCGTCCCCACGCGGCTCCTCCGTGAAGCGTGGCAGCGAGCTTCGAGGCATTCGTGTTCAACTCTCGGTCACGGCCCTGAGCCAGTGATGAGAGATTCCACGTTGGTATGGCGGAGGCGAGTCTTTTCATATGACATCCGCTGCTGACTTCCCCCACAAAGCAATAGGTACCTATTTTCTCCTCCCCCCCCCCAGGGATGATGGGCCGAGTCGACCCCCTTTCCCCAAACCGGATTTGAACTTGGGGTCTTGGAGCACACGGGGGGGGGGCAGTGGGGGGCACGGACCTGAGGGTCCCCGCATGCCCCCCCCCCCTCTCGCCCGGGGTCGGACCCCAGTGAGGCTTCTCGCAGTCGCTTGTATCCAGCTTGGAGACGCTGCTGCTAAAACTGGAGCGTGCTACTAAGAGGTGGGGCCTTACCATCAGCTCCACCAAAACTCGGCACCTGCCTGGGTATTTTGTACCATCGGACACTCCACCCCCACAACTCCCAATCGGTGATGGGGCAGTAGTGGAGAGAGTGGAGAGTTTCCCATACCTGGGCAGTGTGCTTATGACCAGCTCCGGTTTAACAGCAGAGGTCTCACTCCGAATCAGTCGATCGGCAATATTGTTTCATCGTGGACCCCCTAATGGAGCATTTTCGCCGGTTGGAAACATTTAGGCTGGCCTGCCTACGATCCATCCTGGGTTTAACCAGGCTGGATTGTGTGAGGAGCTCACAAATCCTTGAAAGATCTGGGCAAGGTCCCATCGGTGAGCTCCTCCGGCAGGCAAGGCTGCGTTGGCTGGGTCATGTAGCCCGCATGCCCAGCCACCGCATGCCTCAACAGCTTTTGTTCGGCCGGATCGAGGGGGCTAAACGGGCGCGGCACGGGCTAGAGAAGAGATGAAGTGATGTGGTACAGGAGGACGTGGAGCTGAGTGGACTTGCCGATGACTGGTACCAGCGGTGTCAAGATCGGCCTCTGTGGAGGAGGCTCGTGAAGGACGCTGCTACTGGGCAGTTGGAGGCAGTCGCCCTCCAACAACAACGGACGGCGGAGGAGCGACGCTCACAACAATGAGTGGAGCGCCGGGTGGCTAAAGCACAGCAAGTTGGTACAGTAGGGGGCACAGGTGGTACATCAGTCAGTCATCTCGGTCATCTCGGTCAGTCGACCCGTGGCACCTGGGTCTGCCCCGTGGCCTCCTGCCAGCGGGCGTTCGACACTTCACGTGGCCTCAAGGTGCACATGGCCTGGCCTAAGCGTCGTAGTGACGTCACCGCCACTTAGTGGCGAATGGCGGTTGTTGTGTGACAATGTGTGTGAGTGTGTGTGTGAGTGACAGTGTGTGTTTGCGTGAGTGTGTGACAGTGTGTGAGAGTGTGTGTGAGTGTATGAGCCCGCGTGCGAGCGTGTCGGTCAACCCACAGCACCCGGATCTGCAACGTGGCCTGTCAGCAGCGAGCCTCCGACACATCACGTGACCTCAAAGTGCACCTAGTCTGGCACAAGCACTATGGTAACGTCACCGCCACTAAGTGGCGTGTGGCCATCGATGCGAGTTCGTGAGAGTGTGGGGAGCGGTGACGCAGTGGTTTGCGCACTGTACTCCGAACCAAGCGACCCAAGTTCGACTTCCGTTCACGCCCAACACCGGTGACGATTATCTCGACCGGTACTGATCCTCCCCTAGGTCGACTCGGTCTCAAATGAGTACCTGGTGCGATGTGTAAACATCGCCACTAGGGAGACAAAGACGGCTGGTAGTGGTTATTGTCATCCATCGGCTCGTGTGCAATTCCGGCCTTAATAGGTGCGCGCTAACGGCACTTGCCCCAACAGTCTACTGAGGCTATACGGGGGATCTTTATCTTCGTCTTTTGTCTTTGAGAATGTGCGTGAGGGTGTGTGAGAATGTGTATATGTGTGCAGTTTCCGTGTGCGTTAGTTTGCATGCATAAGAATGTGTGTGAGACTGTGCATGTGTGTGTGTAGGTGTGATGTATAGTTGTGGGGAGCGGTAGTGTAGCGGCTAGCTCACCTCCAATTAGCACGGTTGGCTACGTACGGTGCGAAAGAACTTCAATATACAGTACATAGCGCGTTGCACTACGAATCGATTCTCGCTCACGGCCACAGACACCTTTGACGAATATCTGCACCGGTCCTGGGCGTCCTCTAGGTCTACTCAGCCTCAAATGAGTACATGCTGGGATGTGTAAACATTTCCATGAGGGAGACAAAGGCGGTCGAGCGTGGTGCTAGCCACCCACCGCTTCGTGCCCTGCGCCGGCCTTTGCAGGTGTTCGCTAGCAGCACTTGCCCCGACATTCTGTTCAGGCTACACGGGGATCCTTGTTCTGGCTCTGGTGGTTGAAGTCAATCATTCACATCTCGCCCCACGCGCTCTCGGTCACGAGACCCCACAACAGCAGCAGGGCTGCTGGGGGCCGCCTTGAGCAGGTGCTACGTCACGCTCGAGTTCCACTGCTGGATGAAGGCCTCCTCACGCCATGCATTCTGATGACGAGCGTTAAGTCGCAGCAGCCTATAACACCTGCTATGCCTGTTGGTGACCCGTCTAGGCTCAAGGCCTGCTTAGCTCCCGAGATGTGCCGAGGT
Source organism: Lethenteron reissneri (assembly GCF_015708825.2). Taxonomy (NCBI): domain Eukaryota; kingdom Metazoa; phylum Chordata; class Hyperoartia; order Petromyzontiformes; family Petromyzontidae; genus Lethenteron; species Lethenteron reissneri. The sequence continues at coordinate 681,447 of NC_083805.1, forward strand.
CGGACGCGTTCCGAGGGGTTTGATATTCGGCTCATTGATGCTGATGAGGCCGTCAGAGTAGAACCTGGAAGTCACGAGTTCCGAACTGCGCAGCTGTTGCAGGTTCTGGCAGAGGGAAGGGACCGATGGCGAGGTACGGGGACGGTGATAGCCGTGGTGCTGTTGGTGGTCGTGGTGTTGTCATCAACAGCACAAACCCTGGTCACCTCTTCCAGTTGACCTTGAGAGAGAAAAACCCCGCAGTTGAATTCCCCACTGAATGTTATGCGGGTCGCTGGGAGACCGCAGTGGGTTCACGTGGCACAGTGATTTTGTGTAACCAGCGTGAGACCCCAGAGAGAGAGAGAGAGCGGAACAGGAAATCTGGGTCTCGTTTGCAAGAGCGATGTGGGTCACCATCATTTACAAAAGCAAAGACGGATAAAACGTTACAGCAACGAAAGTGAAATCACAACAATCGCAACGGTGTCGCGCGATGGCTCGGAGTCACACGAAGAGACCAAACCACGAGTGGGGTGGGGGTGAGGCGACTGGGGTCGCTGTGTGCCGGGCGTGTCCATGGTCGCGGTCGCGGACCCGACTGAACTCCGGCTCCCAACGCCTCCGCAACCGCGCCCGAGTCGCTCGCTCACAGGTGCGGGGCCACGCGAGGGCGGACACAGGAGTGGGGGGTTCGGCTCCCCCAACTCGCACCCGGGCACACTGTGCGCGCGGCACGGCTGGGTGCCCCTACCCCCCAAGCATGCGGAATGAGCTGACTGAATAGGAAGCGGAGGGGGGGCAGAGCTCCTGGTGGTGGCTTGGGGGGCAGGACCCGGCAACCCGCACACCTGGGGGGGGCAGGGCCCGGCAGCCCGCACACCTGGGGGGGGGGGGGCAGGGCCCGGCAACCCGCACACCTGGGGGGGGGGCAGGGTCCGGCAGCCCGCACACCTGGGGGGGGGGGCAGGGCCAGGCAACCCGCACACCTGGGGGGGGGGGGCAGGGTCCGGCAGCCTGCACACCTGGGGGGGGGGGGGCAGGGCCAGGCAACCCGCACACCTGGGGGGGGGGGCAGGGCCCGGCAACCCGCACACCTGGGGGGGGGGGGCAGGGCCAGGCAACCCGCACACCTGGGGGGGGGCAGGGCCAGGCAACCCACACACCTGGGGGGGGGGCAGGGCATGGCAACCCGCACACCTGGGGGGGGGCAGGGCCCGGCAGCCCGCACACCTGGGGGGGGGGCAAGGCCAGGCAACCCGCACACCTGGGGGGGGCAGGGCCAGGCAACCCACACACCTGGGGGGGGGGCAGGGCCAGGCAACCCGCACACCTGGGGGGGGGGCAGGGCCAGGCAACCCACACACCTGGGGGGGGGGGGCAGGGCCAGGCAACCCGCACACCTGGGGGGGGGGCAGGGCCCGGCAGCCCGCACACCTGGGGGGGGGGCAGGGCCCGGCAACCCGCACACCTGGGGGGGGGGGGGGGCAGGGCCCGGCAGCCCGCACACCTGGGGGGGGGGCAGGGCCAGGCAACCCGCACACCTGGGGGGGGGGGCAGGGCCAGGCAACCCGCACACCTGGGGGGGGGCAGGGCCCGGCAACCCGCACACCTGGGGGGGGGGGGCAGGGCCCGGCAACCCGCACACCTGGGGGGGGGGGCAGGGCCAGGCAACCCGCACACCTGGGGGGGGGGGCAGGGCCCGGCAACCCGCACACCTGGGGCGGGGCAGGGCCCGGCAGCCCGCACACCTGGGGGGGGGGCAGGGCCAGGCAACCCGCACACCTGGGGGGGGGCAGGGCCCGGCAGCCCGCACACCTGGGGGGGGGGCAGGGCCCGGCAGCCCGCACACCTGGGGGGGGGGGGGTAGGCCCCGGCAACCCGCACACCTGGGGGGGGGCAGGGCCCGGCAGCCCGCACACCTGGGGGGGGGGGGGTAGGCCCCGGCAACCCGCACACCTGGGGGGGGGGCAGGGCCAGGCAACCCGCACACCTGGGGGGGGGGGGGCAGGGCCCGGCAGCCCGCACACCTGGGGGGGGGGGCAGGGCCCGGCAACCCGCACACCTGGGGGGGGGGCAGGGTCCGGCAGCCCGCACACCTGGGGGGGGCAGGGCCAGGCAACCCGCACACCTGGGGGGGGGGCAGGGTCCGGCAGCCTGCACACCTGGGGGGGGGGCAGGGCCAGGCAACCCGCACACCTGGGGGGGGGCAGGGCCCGGCAACCCGCACACCTGGGGGGGGGGGGCAGGGCCAGGCAACCCGCACACCTGGGGGGGGGCAGGGCCAGGCAACCCACACACCTGGGGGGGGGCAGGGCATGGCAACCCGCACACCTGGGGGGGGGCAGGGCCAGGCAACCCGCACACCTGGGGGGGGGCAGGGCCCGGCAACCCGCACACCGGGGGGGGGGCAGGGCTCGGCAACCAGCACACCTGGGCCGCACAGCACGCCGGGGCGCCCCGCGAGCTGCTGCACTTTGGTTCCGTTTCCACGCGAGATCGGAATGAGCTCATCGCGAAGCCGTCACCGGCAATTACCCATTAGCGACCCGACACGCCTGTGCCGCGTGGGGGAGGTGTGTGTGTCGCTGTGGGTGTCTGTGCGCGTGTATGTGGACGTGTGGCTTTGTTTTGTCTGTTCAGCGGTAGTGTCGTTGTTGGCGTACTGCGCTACGAACCAGGGTTCAATTCCCGCTCAAGACAAATAATCAGTGGCAAATATATAAACTTGTTTTGGGCCTCCCCTAGCTCGACTCAGCCTTAAATGCGTACTTGGTGCGGCGTGTAAGCATCAGACAAAGGCGGCCGATCATAGTGTTGGCCACTCACCCCCTTCGTGTGCCGCACCGGCCGTCATGTGGGGGATTATTATCGTTGCTCTTCAACAGCACTTGCCTCCACCGCCTGTTAAAGCTATACGGAAAATATTGACGTTCGTGAGAGTTGTGTAGGTGTTGGTGTGTGTGCCGCGCCGGCCTTCATAGGTGCTCGCTACAGAGCCTGCCACATGGGTTTGCATGCCAGTGCGAGAGATCCTCGTTAGCTGTTTAGATTGCGTTTGTGTGTGAGAGAGCAGTTAAGTGCACGTGGCCTGGCACGAGCGCCGTGGTGATGTCACCGCCACTTATCCGGTGCGTGTTAATGCCCGCGTGTGTGATTGCGTCTGTGTGGTTCAAGGCTCACGCGTGCGTTGCAATCACAGCGACCTGCAACAAGCAAATGGGGCGAGTTTACGCGACTCACCAGGCCAGCCAGGTGCGGCTGCCTGGCCCAGGTAGTGGGCGGCAGGGCCGCTCAGTGGCTACTCACGCCGTGCCTCACAGAGGAAAGCCTGCGAAGACCTGGCAGGACCCTCCTGAGACATTCTTGAGACTCGGCGACGCTCTCCTGGGTAAACACGCGTAACCTTACTATTAATAGGTGTGCGCGCGCGTGTCTATTTGAGTGTGGACGTGTGGGCGAGCGCGTGTGTCGGTGCGTCATTTGCGTGTGAAATTGTGCTTGCGTGCTTGTGAACATCAGTGCTCGCCAACAACACTTACCTCGAAAGTCTGTTCAGGCTATACGGGGGATCTTTGTCTGTGTGCGTGTGAACCCGCCAGGTGACTCAGTGGGAGGGCGAGCTGATCGCGATTGGAAGGTTGCGAGTCCAAATCGCTCGGGGGTCGATAGAACTCGTACTGCTCTTTGGGGAAGTCAACAGTGGTGGTTCTATCAGAGATTCGCTCCCCACCATAGGCGTGTGGCATCCCTACCACTGGCTCAGGGCTGTAAACGGGAGATGCGCAGAATATTATGCCACTCTTTTGTGTGGTTCTGTATGTTTGTGTATGGATATTGGTATCTGTATTTGTATGTGCTGGTCAATATTTTCAACATTTTATGTATTGTATTTAGGTGCGTTAACCCTGGAAAGCCTCACCGAGTCTCAAGGTTATTTTTCAGGAGGGTCCTGCCAAGTTTTGGCATTAGGGGGCGATGCTGCTGCTCTGTGATCCCAATTGAGTAATTTACAGGTAACTTTTCAGCATTAGGATGTTTGTTCAATACCAGTTGCATTGTGTGTGTGTGCGTCTATTAGCTATGGGAGGAAACTGGAGCACCCGGAGAAACCCCCATGCATCCATACAGACCCCACACAGCAAGGCGCACGAGTCGGGAATCGAACTCGGGCGCTTCTGGCTGTGAGGCGTGAGTGTGTCTGCGCCCGCACTGTGTCGCACTGTGGGTGTCGTGGTGTCGTGGTGTCGTGTGTGCGCGTCTCGTGCTTCCGTGGGGAGCGGTAGTGTAGCGGTCAGCGCACTGCACTACGCCGAGTTCGAGTCCCGCTTACGGCCAACAACCAGGAACGAATATCTGAAAAAGTCCTGGGCCTCCCCTAAGTCGACTAAGCTTAAAGCGAGTACCTTGTAAGAGCCCATTGCTGCGTGGAGCGGTGGCACGTGCGAGAGTAATCGCTTTCTTGAGCTGCACAGGCCGCGATGGCGTGGAGGAGGCCGTGATACACTCACTCATCTTACACTGACTCACTCACACATCATACACTGACTCACTCAGGCATCATACACTGACTCACTCACACATCATACTCACACTACCACTGACTCACTCACTCATCATACACTCACACATCATACACTGACTAACTTATCATACGCTGACTCACATCATACACTCACTCACACTACCACTGACTCACTCACATATCATACACTGGGAGTGTCATGCTGCCAGCTATGGCTGCAAGTTTGGTCGTACATGTTATGTATATCGTTTATTGTTACATTTGAATCACAGTTCCTATGATTACTGTTGTTACATTGTTTTTATAGCTTTAATTTGGTGATTCCGAAAACATATGGTTAAGCCATATTTCTTGCGGAAGTGCGGAGTTGGCCTGATAACTTTAATCTAAATTGTCTCATGGTTGTTATTGTTTGACTTGCATCACACTGGGATTTTTGCACACAGCGTTGTAATACGGTGGTTTGTTTTTATGGAAGATTTGCTGGTTTATCCAGGATGTTTCTGTTGCGCGTCGTCGCTTTAAGATGTTTCTCTGTTCTTATTCTGTTTGTTGCGGTTGCACCCGACTCAAGAGCCGCATGGCTCACAGGGCTCCACCTAATAAAAGGAAACTTGAAACTTGAAACCTGGTGCGGTGTGTAAATATCAGTACTCGGGAGACAAAGGTGTTGTGTGACCACCCACCCCCACAGGTGCCGTGCCGGCCTTCATAGGTGCTCGCTAACAGCACTTGCCCCTACAGTATGCTCAGGTTTTACGGGGGATCTTTGTCTCACTCTGAGTGCACAGGCACAGAGTTAATGTGCGCGAGGCTGCCAGACCAGACGCCCCAGTGCTGAACCCCGAGGCTCCGGGGTGAAAACCATCGCGGTGTGGGCAGTGGGGGGGGGGGTGGAGGGCGTGATACCTGCGTGATGGGGGCGTGGGGTGCGCATGAGTCAAGGTAAAACCAATCACACCGCCGCGTTCACCTGTCGGCGACACGCGAAGAGACGCGCCGTGCCGACTCCTGTGCTGCCCGCAACCTGCCCTGTGATCTCAACGAACTGCTCCGTGCTGACTCCGTGCTGTACACGAACTGACGTGCTGTAAGTACTGTTTCTCGCGCCGTCTCACCGCCCGTGCCGTTGCGCTGCCGCGATGATGGAGGAGCTGTCAGTCTCAATTACGCGCCGGGGTGTGCGGTGGTGGCGGTCGTGGTTGGTGATGTCTGATGCAACACAAAGATGACGACGCTGGGACGGGTCATCTCCATCATCATCAATGTCATGAACATCAACAGCATCATCATCACCACGACCATCACCAACATTAATCATGGCCATCGTTATCACTGTTACCACCACCATCACAAATATTTGAGCGCGTTCCGTGTCAAGCCTCGGGGGGGGGGGGGGGCTGGGACCCCCGCTGAGTAGTGCGGATCTCCCTTTGTACGGCCCCTCTCTGCGGGGGGGGGGGGGGGGGGTCTCCCGATCCTCACAATTGACCCGTGCGGTCGAGTCCGGCGCCCTTCGCTAATGAGTAACGCGCGGAGCCATAAAGAGCGACTCATTATAGATACATCCGCTGCAGGCGAGGGGGGTGGAGAGAAGGGGGGGGCAGAAGAGGTTGTTGATCAGATGTGGCAGCAAACGAGGAGACAGCGCACCGCAACAGTGGAACTCGTGGTGAACTTGTGGTGAATTTGTGGTGAACTCGTGGTGAATTCGTGGTGAATTTGTGAACTCGTGGTGAATTTGTGAACTCGTGGTGAATTCGTGGTGAACTCGTGGTGAATTCGTAGACTCGTGGTGAATTCGTGGACTCGTGGTGAATTCGTGAAATCGTGCTGAATTCGTGGTAAACTTGTGAATTCGTGGTGAACTTGTGAATTCGTGGTGAACTTGTGAACTCGTGGTGAACTCGTGGTGAATTAGTTAATTCGTGGTGGAGTCGTGAACTCGTGGTGAATTCGTTAATTCGTGGTGGAGTCGTGGTGGAGTCGTGGTGAACTCGTGGTGAACTTGTGAATTCGTGGTGAACTCGTGGTGAACTCGTGGTGAATTCGTTAATTCGTGGTGGAGTCGTGGTGGAGTCGTGGTGAACTCGTGGTGAACTCGTGGTGAATTCGTTAATTCGTGGTGGAGTCGTGGTGGAGTCGTGGTGAACTCGTGGTGAACTTGTGAATTCGTGGTGAACTCGTGGTGAACTCGTGGTGAATTCGTTAATTCGTGGTGGAGTCGTGGTGAACTCGTGGTGGACTCACGGCCACGGCGAGCGGTGTCCACCGCACTGGCTGGGCTCCCGAGGCAGTAGCTGCATGACTCAAGACCCGGACTCCGATTTCAAGTTGCTACTCAATCCATATCCGTACGAGAGAAGAACAACGCCCTGACTCAAACTCTACCCCCAAACCTAACCTAACCCCAAAGCAGACCCCCGGTGCGGGTTAGGGTCCTGAGTGACCCCAAGCACTTCCCGCGTGCGAGGTCGGGCGGTAGCTGACCCCGCGGAGATGCGGAGGAGCGGTGCAGGGGCTGTAGCCGAGCGACGGACACGGGGGGGGGGGGTCCCGAGTTCAGCGGTCGGCAACCTGCAGCTCTTTGGCTGCCCCTTATGAGCAGCCTTTGTTATGAAACTGAAATCTTAAAGATAATTTAACGTAAAGATAATGTATTCATTGTGGCAGGGAATGGATGACGATGGCATGTCTTGGTGACAACAATTTGTACAAACTGTGTTGTTAACGCATAACTAAGGGGGGGGGGACAAACTAAATGGACGCAGTTTATCCCATCACCTATCTAGTTTATTTAAGTGAGAATGTGCGTTGTTGTTGTTGTCATCTTGCTGTACACCAGCTGCTGTGTTCGTGCACAAGTATCTCTGCGTGCTCTGCTACTTCTTCTGCTTTGAAAGGTCGCCGACCCCTGGCCCACTTCAACGGTGCCCCCCCCCCGCCCCCCATAACCTGTAACTGCCTGCTAGAGACAGAGCTGCTAGAGACAGAGCCGCGAGCGAGCAGTACCCATGAAGGCCGGCACGGCACACGAGGCGGTGGGTGGCTCACACCACGCCCGGCCGCCTTTGTCTCCCCCAGTGCTCATTGTTAACAGACCGAATTTGGTACTCGCGTGAAGATGAGTCTGCCTGTGCTATGCCCCGCACACACAAACACGCGCGTGTTAGCGCGCTGCGCTCCGGACTCTGTTACTCGAGTTAATTTTTCGTCTACAACCGACATCGGTGACGTATACTTTAACCGGTCCTACACCTCTATCCCATAGGTCCACTCAGCCTTAAATGAGTACCTGGTGTGGTGTGAAAACATCAGACGGAGTCGACCGGTCATGGTGTTGGCCACTCACCACCTGGGGAGACGAAGGCGGCTGGGTTATCGTGCTCGCCCCCCCATCCCACCCAAATGTTCCATTTCGGCTTCTTTAGGTGCTCGCTAACAGCACTTGCCCCAACAGCAGCCTGTTACGAGTCTACATGGGGCACCTTTGTCTGTGTGCCGGCGTCACCTTCACCACCCCGGCACCCGTGGGTGCGGGGCCCGGGGGAGGTTATGGCCTCGTGGCGTCGCGTCACGTGCTTCTATTTTGTTTCTCCGCCAGCCGCTGAGCTGAAGCCAACTTTAAACTCGACTCCAGCAGCAGCTGCTGCTGCTGCCGAGGCTGGAGGCGAGAGAGAGGGAGGCTCCAGGAATGCGGGGGGAGCCGCCCGCGCCACGCGTGTCAGCGTGGCCTCGCTCAGGCAGTCAGTCGCCCTTTGTCGTCCCCGTTGTGGTGAAGGCGCAGGCCAGCAATGAACGTGCTCGCGCCGCTGCTGGCCGAAGAGGCTCCACTAGAGGGAGCTCTGGAGGCTATTTTTAGTCTCTTCTTCCACGGCTTGGAAGAGACGGGAGTCGCCACGCTTTAGCCCATCACAACCCGAACTCACACGGGCAGCCCGTGTGAGCAGTTGTCGTTGCAGCGTGGAGAGGCCTTCATCCAGCAGTGGTTCGAGTCTGGCTTGTGGTGTTGAGGGGTCGTCCCCTGCTCCCTTCCTGAGTCCAGCCTCAGTCGTGGACCCGTCAGCTGTCAGGGTGACGTCACGGCTGCCGCTGAACAAACAGCGAAACCTGAGTCAACATCACTGACTCCACACGACACACATCACCACCACCACCAGCATCACAACTCACACCATCACAACTTTCATCATCATCACCATCAGCACCCCCTGTGAACCTCGCCATCTGTTCTCTTCGCAACCACGGCTAGCGTCAGTGACGAGACGAGGGATCCTGTGAACCTCCGCGAGGTCGACTCAGCCTTAAATGAGTTCCTGGTGCGGTGTGTAAACGTCGGCACGCGGGAGACAAAGACGGCCGACCATGACATCGGTCGCACCACTCCCTCGTGCGTCGCCCCGACCTCAGGTGGTCTCGCACACAGCACTTGCCCCACCAGTTGCACGGGATGTCTCTGTCTTTGTGTGTACAGTCCACTTGCGTGTTTGTACAGGTGTAAACAGGTCGTGTTTTGTCTTTGTATACACCGGCGTATGTGTATGGATATATACACACACGAGTGGGTATGTTGTGTACTGTACACGTGTATGTGCGGAGCGTACTCGTGTGTGCAATGTATATAGGTGTGTGTACATGCGTTCTGTGTACTCGCTAACAGCACTTGCCCCAACAGTCTATTAAGGCTATACGGGGGATCTTTGTCTTGTTTTGTACACGTGTGTTGGTACACGAGTTATGCACACGCGTGTGTATTTGTCTTATTGACCTCCGGGCCGTAATAGGTTCTCGCTTGGAGTACTTGCCCCAACAGCCTATACGGGCGACCTTTGTCTTGTTCACCTGCGGGGAGTCGAGTGGCCCCGTGACTCCCCCGAGTCCGTGAGCGCGCGCGTCCACGGAACCTCGCAGAGAGTGAGACGAGACAGAGGGGGGCAGGGGGGCAGGAGAGTGAGACGAGACAGAGGGGGGCAGGGAGTCAGGGCAGGAGAGTGAGACGAGACAGAGGGGGGCAGGGGGGCAGGAGAGTGAGGCGAGACAGAGGGGGGCAGGGAGTCAGGGCGGGAGAGTGAGACGAGACAGAGGGGGGCAGGGGGGCAGGAGAGTGAGATGAGACAGAGGGGGGCAGGGGGGCAGGGAGTCAGGGCAGGAGAGTGAGACGAGACAGAGGGGGGCAGGAGAGTGAGACGAGACAGAGGGGGGCAGGGGGGCAGGAGAGTGAGACGAGACAGAGGGGGGCAGGGGGGCAGGAGAGTGAGACGAGACAGAGGGGGGCAGGGGGGCAGGAGAGTGAGACGAGACAGAGGGGGGCAGGGGGGCAGGAGAGTGAGACGAGACAGAGGGGGGCAGGGGGGCAGGAGAGTGAGACGAGACAGAGGGGGGCAGGGGGGCAGGAGAGTGAGACGAGACAGGGGGGGGGGGGGGGGCAGGTGAGCAGGGAGGCGACAGGGAGGCGAGTGGTGACGTCACAGCCGCCAATCACAGCCGCTGGAGGCGCTGTCACCGCCGCACGCTGCTTCTCCCCAGGCCGCGAGTCGCAGGTGAGGCTCACCTTACTCGCCTCGCTCGCCAGGTGAGGCTCACCTTACTCGCCTCGCTCGCCAGGTGAGGCTCGCCTCGCTCGCCAGGTGAGGCTCACCTCGCTCGCCTCGCTCACCAGGTGAGGCTCACGGGTGTCTCATCCCGTCTTACCTCGCCGGGATCCTCGCTCCCTAGCAGAGAGAGGGAGGTAAAGACCGAAGCCCTTTCACAGGCTGTGTGTGAGCTACTGGGTGTGTGGGCTGTGTGTGAGCTACTGGGTGTGTGGGCTGTGTGTGTGAGTCACAGGGTGTGTGGGCTGTGTGTGTGAGCTACTGGGTGTGTGGGCTGTGTGTGTGTTACTGGGTGTGTGGGCTGTGTGTGTGAGTCACAGGGTGTGTGGGCTGTGTGTGTGAGCTACTGGGTGTGTGGGCTGTGTGTGTGAGCTACTGGGTGTGTGGGCTGTGTGTGAGCTACTGGGTGTGTGGGCTGTGTGTGTGAGTCACAGGGTGTGTGGGCTGTGTGTGTGAGCTACTGGGTGTGTGGGCTGTGTGTGTGTTACTGGGTGTGTGGGCTGTGTGTGGGCTGTGTGTGTGAGTCACAGGGTGTGTGGGCTGTGTGTGTGAGTCACTGTGTGTGTGGGCTGTGTGTGTGAGCTACTGGGTGTGGGCTGTGTGTGTGAGCTACTGGGTGTGTGGGCTGTGTGTGTGAGCTACTGGGTGTGTGGGCTGTGTGTGTGGGCTGGGTGTGTGGGTGTGGGCTGTGTGTTACTGGGTGTGTGGGCTGGGTGGGCTGTGTGTGTGAGTCACTGTGTGTGTGGGCTGTGTGTGTGAGCTACTGGGTGTGTGGGCTGTGTGTGTGAGCTACTGGGTGTGTGGGCTGTGTGTGTGAGCTACTGGGTGTGGGCTGTGTGTGTGGGCTGTGTGTGTGAGCTACTGGGTGTGTGGGCTGTGTGTGTGAGCTACTGGGTGTGTGTGTTACTGGGTGTGTGGGCTGGGTGTGTGGGTGTGGGCTATGTGTGTGTTACTGGGTGTGTGGGCTGTGTGGGCTGTGTGTGTGTGAGCTACTGGGTGTGGGCTGTGTGTGTGAGCTACTGGGTGTGTGGGCTGTGTGGGCTGTGTGTGTGTGTTACTGGGTGTGTGGGCTGTGTGTGGGCTGTGTGTGTGAGTTACTGGGTGTGTGGGCTGTGTGTGTGAGTCACTGGGTGTGTGGGCTGTGTGTGTGAGTTACTGGGTGTGTGGGCTGGGTGTGTGGGCTGTGTGTGTGAGTTACTGGGTGTGTGGGCTGTGTGGGCTGTGTGTGTGTGTGGGCTGGGTGTGTGGGCTGGGTGTGTGGGCTGTGTGCTTCCTCTCCGGTGTCGGGTTCGGCCGCAGTGGCCCTACAGCAGCAGTCGCCGTCGTCTTGGCTGTTGACATAGCTGTTGACATAGCTGTTGACATAGCTGGTGACACCGCCGCCGCGTTGTGTCGGTGTGCTCAGCTGCCCCCCCCCCGCCCCCCCGTGTCTGGTAGCGAACTTCACGGCACTCAGCGGCCACACTTCGCCACCGAGAGCCGCAGGCCCCCCCCCATTCGGCAATGAAGGTGCCGCTGGTGTTTATTGACGGTGCCGCTGGTGTTTATTGACGGTGCCGCTGGTGTTGTTCCAGGCAAGCCTCGCTGAGTCTCGAGGCTTGGGACGTTCGGTACTGAATCCCGTCCACCTTAGAGAGTGGCCGCAGGCTCGAGGGAGGGGGGGGAGCACAAATCGGCTTAAGGTTGCCCTGCGGCCATGGGCCCCCAGTGCCGCACTGCCCGCTGGTGGCTGCCACTGCTGAGATGAAAGTGCGGGGGGCATTACGTGGGAAGAAGGGAGCACGCCATGTGACCGACTCCGGTCCCTCGAGTCCCCACGGGGTTAACTTGACACGCGTCTCGACTTTTCGTGGTTGTTTGTGTTGGGAGACGACTTCCGGATTGTCCAGGACCGCGAATTCAAAAGCACGACGTCTCTTGGGCAAACCAGGATGTGTGATGGGCTCCCCTGGACGACCGAATCCCTCGCTCCTTCGGCGACGGGGGCCGGGCCCCGCTGGGCCGTGCTGGGGCCTCGGGGCCTCGGGGTCCCGGAGGCGCGGCGGGCAGGAGGAGGAGGGGGAGCGGGGAGAGAGAGAGAGAGAGAGGAGGGGGGGACCCATCGTCTTTGTGTTGCTGCTGTAGGCGCCGCGGAGCCTCTCGCTCTGGCTGGGGGTGTGGGGGAGGGGCCGAGGGGGGCTCGCACAAAAGGGCCCCGCGGGAGGCCGAGAGGCGACGCCGCTTCCCTCCTCCTCCTCCCCCCGTCGCCCCGGGCCGCGCCGCTGTCCGCGTGTGCGACTCGGGGGCCCAGACGGGTTCCGTCCAGGGGGTTCGGGCCCCCCGTGTCTAGTTGTGCCCCCCCCCCCCCGACCCCCGGAGCTCTCCGTTTCGTGCTCCGCGAGAAGGAGCTGGTGGTGGTGGTGGTGGCTGCAGGCCCCCAGGTAAGGCGGCGCCTTGCTCCCTGGGGCCACGGGAGGGTTTGAGGGAAGTCGCTGCCGCCGCTGCTGCTGCTGTTGCCATTGTTGTTGTTATCTGCAGAGCGAGATGATAGACTTTGTGTCGTGGCAGCCGCGCTCCCATGGTTACAGGTGTGTGATTGCGGCGGTGTAGACGTCGCTATCGGAGATGATTGAGGATATTGCTGTGGTGGTGGTGTCGTTGTGGCCCGAGGAGATGGTGAAGGTTATGGAGGAGGTGGAGAGAGTTGCTGTAGACGGTGCCGTCTCGAACGCGTGCGACAAAGTGCGCGTAACAGTGCCCCCCTCGCACCCCCCCCCCCTTACTGTCTGCGCCAATCTCCACGTGTTCCCCAGCGTCCGTGCCCCCCTGTCTCTGTGTGTCTCTCTGTCTCTGTGTGTCTCTGTCTCTGTGTTTCCCTGTCTCCGTGTGTCTCCCTGTCTCTGTGTGTCTCTCGGTCTCCCTGTCTCTGTCTCCCTGTCTCTGTGTGTCTCCCTATCTCTGTGTGTCTCCCTATCTCTGTGTCTCCCTGTCTCTGTGTGTCTCCCTGTCTCTGTGTGTCTCCCTGTCTCTGTGTCTCTCTGTCTCTGTGTGTCTCTGTCTCTGTGTTTCCCTGTCTCTCTGTCTCCCTGTCTCCGTGTGTCTCCCTGTCTCTGTGTGTCTCTCGGTCTCCCTGTCTCTGTCTCCCTGGCTCTGTGTGTCTCCCTGTCTCTGTGTGTCTCCCTGTCTCTGTGTCTCCCTGTCTCTGTCTCCCTGTCTCTGTGTGTCTCCCTGTCTCTGTGTGTCTCCTTGTCTCTGTCTCCCTGTCTCTGTGTGTCTCCCTATCTCTGTGTGTCTCCCTGTCTGTGTGTGTCTCCCTGTCTCGGTGTGTCTCCCTGTCTCTGTGTCTCCCTGTCTCTGTGTGTCTCCCTGTCTCTGTCTCCCTGTCTCTGTCTCCCTGTCTCTGTCTCCCTGTCTCTGTGTGTCTCATTGCCTGCCACCTGTCCCTCGTATCGTGTCTCGCCGTGCGTCTACAGGACCCCTCCTGCCTGTGTCTACGTCGTAGAGGCTACTAACTAAGAGGTGGTGGTGGTGCCGTGCCGGCCTTCATAGGCGCTGCTCGCGAACAGCACTTGCCCCAGCAGTCTGTGAAGGCTACAGGGGGGATCTTTGTTTGGAGGGGGCTGTATAAGTGGAGGAGGAAGTGGCGGTAGTTCTAAAAGAGTTGCGTTTGATGAAGTGGTTCTAGATTTGAAGCTTTCGTGACTGCAAGGATTCATGCTCTTAGGTTTTTTCGGTAAAATCACGTAGGTAAAAATAAATAATAAAAATAATAGAAATAATAATAGAAAAAAAAAAAAAAAATTATAAATCACGACGTTTCGGAGGCAACACAAGTCTCCGTCATCAACTGGGACCGTCACAGCTAGATTTACTGTAACCAGTGAGGCAAAATTCTAAGAGACGAGCTCTTAAATACAAGTTAAGGGGGGAGGGGCTTATCTGAATGTGGTAGCCAATGAATGGAACGTGTTGGGGGAGGGGCTAAAAGAGAACAACAGTAGTACAAGTCGTACCCGGTGTTGGTTGACAATCCAAATACAAAAAGGGAGAGTGCTGTTAAACGCTGGGGATGTCAACACTCGGTAAAGTAAAATAGTGCCTGTCAAATAAGATGGTCCAAATATGTGTAGTTAAGTCTTTTTTACATGGTTAATAACATCTTTCCAATGATTACTCAGTTTGTACCCATCAACACGGTTGAAGTTATGTCTGTGTTTGTATAACAGGAGGTGGTAGGGGTAGTGGCTGGGGTAGTGGAGGGGGTGGTGGGGGTAGTGGAGGGGGTGGCGGGGGTAGTAGAGGGGGTGGTGGGGGGGGGGTAGTGGAGGGGGTGGCGGAGGTAGTGGGGGGGGGGTAGTGGGGGGGGTGCGTGGGGGGGGTGCGTGGAGGGGGTGCGTGGGGGGGGGTGCGGGGGGGGTGCGGGGGGGGGTGCGGGGGGGGTGCGGGGGGGGGGTGCGTGGCGGGGGTGCGTGGCGGGGGTGCGTGGCGGGGGTGCGTGGCGGGGGTGCGTGGGGGGGGTGCGTGGAGGGGGGTGCGTGGAGGGGGTGCGTGGCGGGGGTGCGTGGGGGGGTGCGTGGAGGGGGTGCGTGGCGGGGGTGCGTGGAGGGGGTGCGTGGCGGGGGTGCGTGGAGGGGGTGCGGGGGGGGGGGTGCGTGGCGGGGGTGCGTGGAGGGGGTGCGTGGAGGGGGTGCGTGGCGGGGGTGCGTGGGGGGGGTGCGTGGCGGGGGTGCGTGGGGGGGGGGGGTGCGTGGGGGGGGGGTGCGTGGGGAGTTTGGGGCTCAGAGCAGCGGCGCAGCGCGGGCGTCTCCATGGCGACGGGGCCTCTGCCGAGGAAACAAAAGCGCGGCCGGGTTCGGTGCACGGGTCCAGTGGTGGTGGTTGTTGTAATGGTGGTGGTTGTTGTAATGGTGGTGGTGGTGGTTGTTGTAATGGTGGTGGTGGTGGTTGTTGTAATGGTGGTGGTGGTGGTTGTTGTAATGGTGGTGGTTGTTGTAATGGTGGTTGCTGTGTTGGTGGTTGTTGGTTTAGAAGTTGTTGCCGTGTTCATGTTGTTGGTGACTGTGTTGGTCGTGGTTGTTGGGGCACTTGCAGGTCGAGTGTTCTGATTCTGAGGCGACAGTGTTTGTCACACTGCCGTAGTCTTGGTCGTGGTTTATTGTTGAGCTTCTTGTTATCACTCAAGGCCCTTGAGATCACATTCTAACGCCTTGTTTTAATTAAAACCCACCCGGGGGCACAACACAATCTTTTATGTTGACGCTGGGTAAGTTTAGCGGTAGCCGTGGGCATTGGTAGTTTCAGCTGTGGGGCAACAGCATCGACCGGAGTCCTCTCTGATCCACACGCGAGGCAGCGCCCCCCCCCCCCCCCCACACTGCCACCATCACCCCCCACACCGCCACCATCACCCCCCACACCGCCACCATCACCCCCCACACCGCCACCATCACCCCCCACACCGCCACCATCACCCCCCACACCGCCACCATCACCCCCCACACCGCCACCATCACCCCCCCACACCGCCACCATCACCCCCCCACACCGCCACCATCACCCCCCACACCGCCACCATCACCCCCCACACCGCCACCATCACCCCCACACCCCCACACACCGCCACCATCACCCCCACACACCGCCACCATCACCCCCCCACACTGCCACCATCACCCCCACACACCGCCACCATCACCCCCCACAGCGCCACCATCACACCGCCACCATCACCCCCCCACACCGCCACCATCACCACCCACACACCGCCACCATCACCCCCCACACACCGCCACCATCACCCCCCACACACCGCCACCATCACCCCCCACAGCGCCACCATCACACCGCCACCATCACCCCCCACACCGCCACCATCACCCCCCACACCGCCACCATCACCCCCCACACCGGCACCATCACCCCCCACACACCGCCACCATCACCCCCACACACCGCCACCATCACCCCCCACAGCGCCACCATCACACCGCCACCATCACCCCCCACACCGCCACCATCACCCCCCACACACCGCCACCATCACCCCCCACACACCGCCACCATCACCCCTACACACCGCCACCATCACCCCCCACAGCGCCACCATCACACCGCCACCATCACCCCACACACCGCCACCATCTCCCCCACACACCGCCACCATCACCCCCCACACCGCCACCATCACCCCCCACACCGCCACCATCACCCCCCACACACCGCCACCATCACCCCCCACACACCGCCACCATCACCCCCCACACCGCCACCATCACCCCACACACCGCCACCATCACCCCCCACACCGCCACCATCACCCCACACACCGCCACCATCACCCCCCACACTGCCACCATCACCCCCCACACACCGCCACCATCACCCCCCACACACCGCCACCATCACCCCCCACACCGCCACCATCACCCCCACACAGTGCCACCATCACCCCCCACACTACCGCCACCATAACCCCCCACACCGCCACCATCACCCCCCACACTGCCACCATCACCCCCCACACACCGCCACCATCACCCCCACACACCGCCACCATCACCCCCACACACCGCCACCATCACCCCCACACACCGCCACCATCACCCCCCACACCGCCACCATCACCCCCACACACCGCCACCATCACCCCCCACACCGCCGTCACCACATTCCCTCCCGTGCCACGCATTGTTGTACACCCGTCACGCCCGCTGTGTTACCGGTTCTGTGGCACACACACATTACACACACACCACACACACACTACACACACACTACACACATTACACACACACATTACACACACTACACACATTACACACATTACACACACACACATTACACACACACCACACACACACTACACACACACTACACACACACACTACACACATTACACACACACATTGCACACACACACACTACACACATTACACTGGCTCAACACTAACCACACAATGGCAGGATCGTCTATCCTCCCGTAACCCCCCTGCCGACATCATTGTTCTTGTCATGTCCCTTCGGTAGCGATGCTGCTGCACCTTGGGTTCCCGCTGATGGCGGAGGCGATTGTCACATTGTGAGTCGAGGGTTGCCAATTGGCAACCCCGGACAGAGGTCGCCAAACGTCGCCAGCCCCGACCGCGTCTCTCGCACCTTGCACTAGCGGCAGCTTGGAATCGCTTCACGAGGGGGCACCATTCACTTTGTCCTGCCCGTCTCTTGTGTCTGTCCCCCATTAAACACGCACCACACGCGCCGTGTACAGCCGTATTCACCAGATGTACACTTAGTAGTAATAATCAATTACAACCGTTTTTAAGTCCACTGCTGGATGAAGGCCTCTCCCCACTGTATTAGTCATGGGACTTGTTTGACCATACTTCACCACATTGGTCAGTGCGAGTAGGTGAAGTTGGGGGGCTTGGGGTGAAGGCGGGGCAAGACCGGTTTAGATATCACTTTACCACGGGTTGCCACCTGTCCGGGTTTGACACGGATAGTCCTGGCATCAGCATGTGCGCTTGGGGGACCTGGCACCGGTTTTGGCGTGTGACATTTACTACAGGAGACTGCACAGCCTTGAGAACAGACCTGGGCCCACTGAGTAATGTGTCTGCGTTGGTATTGTGGGAAAAGGTGGCAGCCTAATTCCCCACTGATGTTAGCAGTGGGTGGGGGAGTCCCCAGTGACAATTTACTTAACGATAAATTTGGCCAAAAGTAATTAGAGGGCTAAATTTGTCAAATGCTAGTACATCGGTAGATGATACCTCCCTCCCCACCCACACCTGGAATGCTCTTGCGTCTGTCCTTTCTGCGCGTTCGTGTTGCGTCTCGTTCAGGTTTCAATTCATTATTTGCCAAGCAGAAATGCAGCCGTTTCATAAGGTGACACGCATAATTAAACGTCTCTTTTTCAGTTTATTTGTTTGGAATTCAACCGTGTTTATGGTTTGGGTTTGTCCATGTGGTACGTTTTTTTCCAACCTTATTACATGGTAGTATGTTTTTTTTTATCTATGGGAGGAAACTCATGCAGAACAGGCAGAGAGAATACAAACTGCACACAGAAAGGAGCCCAAGTCGGGAATCGAACCCAGGTCCTTCGTGCTGTGAGGCACGAGCTTTGCCACGGCGCCACCCTGCTGCCTGATGCTGCCAATGAATCCGTAACAAGTTTCTCCTCACCTGTGGCTTAAGACTTCGAATGACTGAATTTCACATCAGCATATAATAATAATGTATCGAATGGTGTATTTTCTATGCTTTGGTGGTACATGTGTATTTTTCTGTTGTTGGATTTTCTTAAACCCAGGTCTTAAAAAGACACGTGTGACCTCTGGACTCTTACCAGGTTAATATGAAGGCCATCAACAATAGTTCACGGCCCTTTTAATTAAAAGTTTATTTTGTTTAACCGGGTGTGAATTCAAGAGTCCAAGATAATAGCCTCATTTGTAAGCGTGTCTTTGGTCACCACAATGGAGCAAATTTGAATCACAACACGACTGGATGAAGGCCCCTTGCTGTGTCAGTCGTGGTGGTTGACCATGTTCCACCGTGCTTTTCAGTGGAAGTTGGTGAATGAGGTGGGGGGGGCCCAGGGCCGGTTAAAATAAAAATCCCCATGGCTGCAAGCCATGGCCGGGACGGGAACTCTGGTCGCGGGGTTCAGAACGCTCTGAGCTAACCGCTGTGCCACCGCTTGGCCTGTAAATGTCCTCGAATAAGCTAAAATTAGAAGTAGCAAAACTCGCTACATACTTATACAAATGAAAATTTGTCTTCTGTTTTTAATCTATTGCATCGTAAAAAAAAACATGATGTTTAAATCCGAGTCCTGGTCTTGAGTGAGATTAGTTTTTCAGAAGAATCTGTTCAACCAATTTAACAAAGTTTTTACAAACTTACAGCCATACTCTCCAGCAAAACAGGGTTTTTTCCCACTCGCTGTGTTCGGTCCTGATCATACCGGATGGGTGTTGTGTCGAGGTTTTGTCTAGGTTGTTGTATGGAGGTATCGTCTGGCTGGTTGATGCGCCGCGTGTTTCTGCGCTGTGAGGAGTGTTTCTGCAGCATGAGCTTGTGTATTCGTGTCTCACCCCTCTGTACCAAGGGCAGCGATACAGCCGTAGTGGAGTTGTGGTCACGGTTGTCGCGATACGGTCACAGTAGGGGTTATTTGGTTACGGTGGTGGTGATGCAGTCATGCTTATCAGGTCACGGGGGGCGGCTTTTTTAGTCACGGCGGTGGTGATATGGTCACGGTGATGGTGGTAGCTGTCGATGCCACACGTGTGTATAAATGTGCCTCTTTGTCCCCATTATTTCGTCCTCTAGAAATGCCATCTAGAGCCGTGCAGCGGGAGACCGTGTGCTCTGACGCGCAGTTGGAGCCAGATTGCGGTGCGTACGCTGCTCCCAGCCACGGGCTGG
Organism: Lethenteron reissneri; assembly: GCF_015708825.2. Taxonomy (NCBI): domain Eukaryota; kingdom Metazoa; phylum Chordata; class Hyperoartia; order Petromyzontiformes; family Petromyzontidae; genus Lethenteron; species Lethenteron reissneri. Next base: position 700,959 of record NC_083805.1, read on the forward strand.
GACTTTCCCACGCTTACAGCGGCGGTACCGACTTGCCCAGGGCCATGGACGGGGGCTCCAGCGAGGACGAGGAGCCAGTCGGGCGGTGGGACGCCAGGACCCACCGCGGCCGCTCGCGGTACGGCGACACGTGGCTCCTCACCTCCGTGGCTCGCAGCGGCGGAGTGGCGAGTCGCAGGGAGGGAGGGTCCCGGGCCACGGACCACGGTGCACAGGTGAGTCCGCGGACCGGGAGGCTGTCTCCGCCGGACCTGTCGTGGTTCATGTCTCGACGCGAAAACGATAGCTGCTGCTATGGTGGTGCTAGTAGTGGAGTGAGTGATTCTAGGGAGTTCTCACCCCTCTTCCACTGGCACATCCTAGCTGAGCCATCGCAGGGCCATTCCAGTACAGGTTGTTTTCCACTGGCTCGTTGCCATGCGGAGCCACAACCAAACCCTGATACGCTGGCCCCACAAGGCACCTGAATCTAGCTCTGGGCCAAGCAGGGCAAGGGTGAGGCTAACGACTGGTGTTCCTTACGTGCGATGTCAGTCAATACAACTCAAGCGCAGTGTCACCGCATTGTCTACAGGCGTCTCGATTTGTTCATTGCGTGCGCCCCTAGCCTCCCTGAGCCACGCCGGGCTGGCTCGGCACCCCCCCCCCCCCCCAAGCATCGATGTATTGGACAGTGGAGCAGTGGAGTAGCGATGTAAGATACAAGAAGCTGGGCTTGCTACCCAGAAGTGGAGGGATCCATCCGGACGGAGATTAAGAACTCGTGTATAATTGTACTTGGTGCTACGTTGCACACTTTCCCATTCGCCTACAAGTATTTGGTGTGGTTCCGCGTGTTTCGGTGCGTACATTTTATATCATTAAATGATTTTACTTGGATTAAAACTTGAGATGAAACATCTTGTTTCCAAGGTTTTTTGTAATAACATCTATTGGTTTTACTTGCCTTGGTATGGGGTGGTGTCATGTGATGTGGCTTGGTGTATGTGTGTGGCATGGGGTGGTGTGCAGTGGTGTGGTGTCACATGGCTTGGTGGTGTGTGTGTGTTGCAGATAGACATGGGCCAGGCGAGTCACGACAAGTCATCCATGAGCTCCTATCTTGGCAAAAGAAACATCTACACAGGTAATGAGGTCATCAGTCATGTCCACCACCATCATCATCATCACCTTGGATTTTGTTTGTCAGGTTACTCACTTGTAACATTCAAAGTCAAAAGTAATGTCCTTGTTTATAGCAGTGAGCTCGTGGTGGAGATTCCGAATTCCTGTGGTTGTGCCAAGTCTAACCATAGGACAAGCACTCTTCACTTCCCCACAAAGTGGTAGTTAGAGGAATTATTGGCTAAGTCATCTTCCGACCAGGATTTTAACTCAAGACCTTCCGATTGCGAAGCCACACACTCTTCCTTGAAGCCGCCTGACTTGAGAATTCGTTTATTAACATCGCCAAGTGTTCTGCACCGAGTGTAACAATCTGATCATTTTGCCCATACATTTTGATCTCGTTTCTAATTGATTACTTGGTATTGTGATTTTGGAAGTGATTATGAACAATAGTGCAGTTTCTAGCATGCTGTACTGTAAACCCGCCAACATGAGTTCAATTCCTGCATCAGGTGCGAATGATATCTTAGCCGGTTCCGAGTCCCTCGACACTCCACATTGATCAAAGCGGTGAATTAAGTACGGTGAAGTAAGGTCACGTCGACTTGCATGACTCACACGCCATGCCTTCATTCACCAACGAATTGACAAAGGCCTGGAAGTTATTCTTTTATTTCTAACTAATATCAATTATTCACCGAACAAATTCTGAATTTCTAGACTTTTGCCAGCACCTCACAAGCATTTCAACCCACCCAGATGATTGTTTTGATGTGGATGTTTGGTCGATGGTGGTGATGATTATGATGCGAATGAATGATGTTGCTAATGATGATGCTTTGGCCCCCCAGACTCCGTGCTCATGTCGGGGACTCTGGGCAGGAGCAGCTCCGTGCGTGAGCGTGCGCAGAAGTTCCAGGCGAACGAATCATTGCCCTTCCAGTTTGGCACTGACTACACTCTGGAGCACAAGGAGCGACTGGGCCTGGCTCGATCCCAATCGCAGAAGATCGCACCGAGCGGCTCAGAGCACCGAGCAACTCCAAACTGGTTGAGAGGCAACAGGAAATCATCACCACCACAATCCTCATACAAAGACAGACAGAAATCATCACCATCGTTATCATCAAACAGAAATATCCAGAATTCATCACCACCACCACCATCCTCAAATAGAGACAGCCGGAACTCATCACCACCACCATCCTCAAATAGAGACAGCCGGAACTCATCACCACCACGGTCCTCATCCAAAGACAACCGGAAATCATCACCACCACCATCCTCATACGAAGACAGCCGGAAGTCATCACCACCATCCTCATACAAAGGCAGCCGGAAATCATCACCACCATCCTCATACGAAGACAGCTGGAAATCATCACCACCACCATCCTCAAATAGAGACAGCCGGAACTCATCATCACCACCATCCTCATACAGAGAAAGCCAGAAATCATCATCACCACCATCCTCAAATAGAGACAGCCGGAACTCATCATCACCACCATCCTCATACAGAGAAAGCCAGAAATCATCATCACCACCATCCTCAAATAGAGACAGCCGGAACTCATCATCACCACCATCCTCATACAGAGAAAGCCAGAAATCATCATCACCACCATCCTCAAATAGAGACAGCCGGAACTCATCACCACCACCATCCTCATACAGAGACAGCCAGAAATCATCATCACCATCCTCATACGAAGACAGCCAGAAGTCATCACCACCATCCTCATACAGAGACAGTCAGATCTCATCACCACCATCCTCATACAGAGACAGCCAGAAATCACCACCACCATCCTCATTGAAGGAGGACCGGAAATCATCTCCGCCATCATCGTTCAGAGCGACTTGGAAGCCTTCACCACCGCTCTCGAAAGCGAGCCACAAATCATCTCTACCTCCCTCCAGAGAGACCACCAAGTCATCGCTCCTCTCCAGTGACCAATGGAAATCCTCAACCCACGGTGCTTTGCTGCCGCAACCCCAGAATACATTGCAGTCGTCCGGCGGCGGCGGTTTCCAGCAGGTACAAAGTGAATTGCAGCCGCATCCGGATGGGGATGCCGGTGCACGTCAGCATTGGCAGACCAGGGCCTCTGCCCAGCTGCCACAGGAGGGCGCTTGTGTGGGAGTGCTCGGCGAGAGGCTGTCGCTCGGGGAGATGGAAACGCAGAAGCTAGAGCCGCCCACCGCTGACCTCTCGCAAAGCCCGCGGAGGGGGTTTAAAGTTCGCCTGGCCCCGGATGAGGGCGAGACCGAAACCCGGACGCGGCCCCCCGCTTGCGGCACGCGGCCCGGAGACGCGCGCTCCGCTGTTCGTCCGGCACCGGCCACTACCCCGATCGGATCGGGGTACGTGGAGGAGGCACGATGCGTGCGCCCTTCCGAGCTCGCCATCGCGCGCGGCGCGAGCGGTAGAGACGCGGGCGGCGCCGCCCAGTCCGCCCGCGACGCCACCGCCGCGCACTCCGCTCGCGCGGTCTTCCACGGGTTTTACAGTGAGCATTTAGGGAACGGTACGACCGCGCGCGGCGTCCGAGACGTCTCCCCGACCTTCACCGTGGACGACCTGCTCTCCTCGTCGCTGCTGCATGGCATCCAAGGTGCCAGCTCTCCCAGCCGGGAGGCGGCCGTCGTCGCCGCGGAGGCCGTCGGAGACTCCGCGACGGCGACGGCCGTCCCGGTGCCGAGACCGTTGACGCGGAACTCCTCAGTGAGGGGCAGCCGCGTGTGGGGCGACCGTGGAGCGGACTCGCCCTGCAGGAAGAGGCTCGAGTTTTCGACGGCGCTGAGGAGGAGTGCGTCCCAGTACGCGCTGCGCAAGGAGAAGGAGGGCGAGGCCTCCGACGCCGCCACCCTGCGCCGGCCCGTCTCGCTCCACGCGATGGAGAAGCTGAGCGACGGCGACTCACTCTACGCATCCGGCAAGCCCCACGCCCGGCCCGACGGGGCCCTCGGCCACGGCAAGGCCACCTTCGGCCTGGCCGCACCCGGCGGCGGCACGAGCAGCCACGACGTGCAGCGTGGGGTCGCCGCCGCCGCCGCCGGCGGCCTAGACGGCTCGAGCGGCGATCGCATTGCTGCACCGCCAGAGTCGGCTTCCCCGCGCCGAGGGGAAGTGGGGACAACCGCGCCGAGCAGACGGCAGCCACCATTCATTGTGCCACCCGTCACGGGGCCACCGGGAGGCGCGCCGCCGGCCGACGCGCCACCGGCCAGTGCGCCGCCAGATGCCGCCAACTCGGCCAACTTTTTCCGCCGGAAAGGAGGGCCCCGGATAATTCGCATTTGCAGGCCCAAGTCGTGGTGCTCCTTCCTCACCGAGACACAGATGGAGAAAGCGAAGGAGGCGGAGGAGGAGAATGCGGAGGAGAAGGAGGAGGCTGAGCTGGTGTCGGCGCAGCCGCAGGGCTCCGTCCCCAAACGCTGCATCTACCTGGATGTGAAAGCGACGAGAGGCCGTACGGACAACGCTGATGACACTGAGGGTAGCGATCCCGGGCGGTCGGAGCCTCCCGACAAGGTGGAGCGTCCTCCTCATCGTGCTGTGGAGGAGGACGACGACACGGAGGAGCCGAGTGATGCACGGGACGGCGAGAGGACCTGGGCCCTGGGTATGAATATGACGAACTTGGATCGCACCGGCACTTCGCACCTGAGCCGGCGTAAGGCGATTTACTTGCGGCGAAAGCTGCCAAAGCGACGACAGCAGGCGGTACCAGCCGCCGACACCGGCGACGGCATGGACGGTGCCAGCAGGTCTGACGGTGTCGCTCGAAGCGACGAGACGATCTTCCAGCACCAGCGAGGAGGTGGCGGTGTGCGCCGGTGGGAGTCCCGACCGGCGAGAGATTCGTGGGTAAGTTGCGATTCCCGGTAATACCATTCCGCCACACTCCCCTTGCCCGTACAGTGGCAGATCGAGTGTGTGGCAAGCTGTGTTCATGGTTGACCGGGTGCTGTGGCAGACAGCAGCTAGTGTAGATCACGCCTGTGGTAGGTGGCAGCTGTCACGGATAGCGGCGTAACAATTATCTTCGATAAATTGTCACGATTCCCTTAAAGAGTCGTGACGTGAACGTAGCAGCCTTGGGTTGGCTATGGGAGTCGGGGAAACCTTCCGACGCCGTTTGACACATGCATCGTATGGAAGAACCATATGAATTGGTGGTTTTGCATCGTTACTCCCTCTAGTGGTGGGGGGCACGTGGGGCGATGAGAGAGAGGTGGGGGGGGTGCGATAGCGTGAGTTTGCTCGCGCTGGGCGTTGCCGTTGACTGCTGTGAAGTGCGTAAACAAACCCGACCGATATCATCTGGAGACGGGCTACAGTGTTCCTATATAAGGGGCTCGAGGTCTGCGCTCGCAGGCCCCAGTTACACGACCTAGTTTATATATATATAACGTGTACCCTCACGTGTTTACGCGATAGGCGCATGGCCACTTTTCTGCCAACGGACACGCTGACCGAGACGCGGCAGCCGCGGGGATTCAGAAGTCGAGTTTTGCGCAGCACGTCGCGCTAGACCCCGTGGGGCACGCCGGGCGGGAGGAGCTCAATTCCGCCGTCTCGGTGGCCTAGCGCCCGGCAGCCCAGCCGCTGCGTTGGTTTGTGTGCTCGGTGCGGGTCTGCATTACGCACCCTTAAAGGCTCCCCCGTGTCTCTCGCCGCCGCGTCCCGCCGCGGCCCACATTCCCGCGTCCTCCTCTCCACCGCTACCCCACGGCCCGGGGGGAGGGGAGCCATGAAGCTGTGATAACATTCAGCTCACCTACAAAACTGTCGCAGTCCGGGTGCGGTGTCTAAATGCCACCACATCTCAAGAGGCCGTGTGGCAACGGTGAGCGTGTTTTGTTTATAGTGACTAAGAAAGAGGCAGTGAGTCCATAGGCAGAAGGAAAAAATGAAGTTCTTCAGGCAGGACATGAACAGGGGCAGGGTGTCGACAGCATGGATGTTTGGGGAAAGCAAATTCCCGCCGAGTGGCATGAGCGGCCTCCCACTGAGTGGAGTTTGACTGGGGGCTTCGACAGAGATCTTTGGCTGCTGGAGCGGAGAGTGCTTGGAGGTGGGGAGTGTGGTGAGATGAGAGGGGAGAGATAGGAGAATCAGTGGAGGTGGAGTTGAGTGAGATGAGAGGGGAGTGATCGGCAGGGGCGATTCCACAGAGTTTATGGTAAAAAACATTTGACTACGATCCGTGCGAAGCTGTACGGCTCAAAGATTCACCCCGGGCAAGGGTGCCGAGCCGGCACAGCTGCCACCAGTCAACGTCGGCGTTTGCGCTCCGAGTCACTCGTGAGTAGACCGGGCGCTCGAGTGCAGCGGGATCCTGTTCTCTGGCCACTCACCAAAGTCCACACAAAGGAACCATCATGGCTCACTCGGTTATCACCTAATTTGGCGAATTCCAGCTCTAAGAAAAAATATAAACATTTCCATTTGATTGCCACGTGATGAATGCCTCCGTAGCAGGGCACGCCAGAAGTTGGCACCATCTGACGTAGACAAGAGGCGATTGCAGACACCTCGTACATTGTCCTGTCATGCTAACTTCGAGTGGTCATCCTCTAGTACAAGGTTGGTGCACTATTGTCTATGAGCATTTTTAATGAAGGTATCTTTATCACGACCGTATGCTGCTGATTGTAATCACCAGCGAAACGTTGTACTCAAATTGTCAATATTGTTGGTGTACTCTCCAACGGTGTGCTGAAGTAATAACGAATTGGCACATTTTGTTTACGTCACAAGCCTTAGTAATTGGCTGTGTCGCGTGGTGATGGGTTAATGACACATTTATATTTACGCGATCTAACCCAAAATAACCTTTGTTATGAAAATGACAAAAGGCACAAAAATATACGAAACATTACATTCGTGACAAGTCAGCTCAAAATGTAATTCTACCACGTATCAATTTATTATTTTAAGATACAATCGTTTGCAATTGGCGCCGATGCTAAGTGGACTCACAGGCGAGATTGACACAAGCTGGCTGCGATGAGCCGTATTGGGACGTGAAGCGGTCCTGGGACGGCGCGAGCCGCAGGTGTCGCGTGCGGGAATGGCGTGGGGGGGGAGCGGCCGATGAGCCGATAACTCCTGCCCCTCCGAAGACTCCCTCCTCACGCCGATTGGACTCGCTACCAAATAAGGGAGCGTGCGCGAGGGCCACCCACCGAGGGCTGGGCGGTGGTGGCTTTGGAGATGGTGGCAGCGCTGTACCTGGAGGGTTGCGTGGCGCTTGTAGTAGTTCCTCGTGCCAGCGTGGTGCAGGGGTTCCTGTCCCGCCACTCCCGTTCCCTCCCACACAAAACGCTCCTTAGTTATGAAGCAATTGGCCAAACGTTGCGGCATGAAACCCTCCCCAAGAAGCCTGGAGACTTTACCGAGGCTTTCCCGCATTAATAAATGACGTTATTATTACGGTATATTATTTTTGTAGATTAAAGTGGGGGTGGGGGGGGAGGGAATCGAGAGTTGGCAGCGTTCCCGCACCGAGAGGGATTCCGTCCCACGCGATGGCAAAGTGCCGCAGAGGGAGCCCAGGGGATTGAGGGGTTCCAGGCTCGGGAAGAAGGTGGGGGGGGGGGGGGTCCAGGCCTCGGTGTTGTTCACCAATGTGTGTGCCGTGGGGGTTGATATCTACGCTGATACATCTCTGCAGCACGTGCTCGGGTTGTACCACGGTTTGTTCGGCACGAAGTCTGACGTTTCGCTCCAAATGCTGGGAGCTTCTTTAATTTTGCTGGGACTTTTTACAATTACGAAGGAGCTGAACGATACAGCTTCTTCAAGACTCTTCAAAGAAGCCCCAACGCGTGGACCGGAACGTCGGACACGCTGCGACCAAATGTGAGCGGGGACGGCGTTGAGGGGCGGCTGGGCCCCAGTGTCTAACTGGAACACGTGAGAGAGATGATCGGGCCCTGAAGTGCAACAAGGATGCGTGGCAAATGCAGCTGGACTCCGGGGATTTTGTGAGCGGAAGCCTTTGGACCCAGAGCAGAGCGGGTAAGACGGGATGCAGCCGAGCCCTGGAGAGACGGTAGCTACCTGTGGGGACCGATGGCGGGACCCCGCACTGGGCCGGCACAGGTGTGGGGGCTGCGCAGGTGAGAAGCTCAGAGGCCGTGTGATGTCATAGCGGTGGTCCGCACAGGACTCGGCACACTGACGAGTTGCCGGCAGATTGAGAATGTCTGGTATGTGGAGGCAAAGCCCCGTAATTCCACGAGGGACCATAGAGGCCTTAAGTAATCAAGAGCCCGCTGCATTCCTCCTCCTCCGCGCCAAGTGATTCAAAGCAGCGAGCTCTGGGCACGGTGGCGGCCTGAGCGAGCGTGCGTGCGAGTGCGTGTGTCATACGCTTGAGTAGTGCGTGAGTGTGTGTGTGTGTGTGCACTTAGCTTGGCACAAGTGCCATGGTGACGTCACCGCCACTTCGTATTGCACAGCGGTTGTTGTTTTTGCGTGTCAGATCTTCTCCGGATAGCCTTTCACAGAATTTCGAGGCAAGTGCTGTTAGCGAGTAGCACCTATGGAGGCCGGCACGGCACACGAGGGGCTGGGTGGCCAGCAGTACGCCCCGCTGGTGGGTGCAGTGGTTTGCCCGCTGCGCTACAAATATGGCGACCCGAGTTATATTCACACTTACGACCAGTGATAGTTGTAAATATTTGGCTCAATTGAGTGCCTGGTGTGGTGTGTAAACAACATCCGCACTGGGGAGACAAAGGCAGCCGGGCGTGGTGGTGACGACCCACCCTGTCATGCGTCGTGTCAGCCTTCGTAGATGCTCGCTAACACACTTCCCCCAGCAGTCTGTTCAGGCTTTTCGTGTGAAATTTGTCTTTGTATGGGCATGTGCTTGTGTGTAATCCCTTTGTGTGATATGTGAGCACGTGTGAGTGAGTGTGCGCGGGCGCGTGTGATGCTGTATGTGTAATCCCGAGTGAGTGTGTGATCTCGTACGAGTGCTTGCTTGAGGGTGTTGGTGCCCTCCCGTGTGTTGGCACGAATCACGCACTCACCCATGCACGCACACGCGATGCAGCAGCAGCAACAGGTGACCCCGTGCGTCAGCGGCGCTCGGGACCCTGGAAATCAGCAGCGGAGATAAAACTTGACAAAGTGATGCACTTACCCACACTCGGCCAATCGGAGCGCGCGGCCGGATTTAGAGAGCGGAGTGACGGGGAGAGGTGGGGGAGGAGTGATTTTGGGAGGAGTCACAGAGATGTGGGAGCCGAGGATGGAAAGTGGGAGTCGAGAAGAAGAGAGGGAGGGAGGGAGGGCAGGCGGGGCCAGCCGAGGGCGGGAGTGGGATGGGAGCGGAGACCTAACGGTGTGGGCAGCTGTGACGGCGGGCGCACTCTCCGCTGGAGCCGCGCCGGGTCAGGAAGGGGAGCACGGGAGAGGTGAGGATGGAGGCAACAACGGAGACAGGGGTGGAGACGGCAGTGCAGGCGAAGTTGGAGACAGAGTCCGTGCCGGGGCTGTTACCGGCGAGCGAGACTGAGGTGAGATCCCACACTTGTTTCGGGGGCTGGGGGGTGAGGGCGCTGCAGTAGTGAAGATCGGACTTCAGGCAGCCGTGCGGTGCCGCTCGTGACCAAACCCGCACCGAGCGGATGCTGTCACCGTCGGTGGGCTCGTGTCCTCCACTGTCCGTGCTCGCCGTGAACTTTAGACAGAGATGCGGCCCCTTCCCCTCTCTCCTCCTCCTCCCCCTCGGAGCCCCTCATGTCGCACCGTTGTTATCTGTCCCGTGAGGTTGTGGCAGCGAGTGTATGCGTCTTTGGGAGAGCGGTCGAGTCGCGGTTAGCGCGCTGCGTTAACAACCCGGCGACCCGACTTCGTTTCCCACTCACGACCAGAAACAGTGATACTGGGCATCCCTTAGGTCGACTCAGTGTTAAATGAGTACCTGGTCTGGTGTGTAAACATCAGCATTGGGGAGACAAAGGCAGCCAGGCGTGGCGTTGGTTCTACCACACTTTCATGTGCCTTGCCCACTTTAATACGGGCTCGTCAACAGCACTTGCCCCAACAGTCTGGCATAGATCCGCAAGGGTGGGTAGTACCGCTCTCGACGTGGTGTCTGGCCGGCCACCTCCAGCTCTCCACCGCCCACCTTCCCGCGGTCCGCTCGGCGCACCTGGTGTGACTCACACGCCGTGGTTGTCACCCAGCACCATAGCGGCTCTTCCTGTTAATGGCCGGGGTGGGGGTCGGCTTTGTCTCTCTACGGGGGGGTCTGTCTGGCTCATCGCTCTCCGTCTGGCGTTGTTCCTGTAGCTGTGCGGGGAATCGCGCGCTATCACAACACAGACAAGGCTGCCGCAATAATATTTGTCTCCGCTACGACTACCGCTGAACACTTATCGTAGCGCGTCTGGCCAGGACTCCACCCAGATCGGTTGCCTAATAACAACAACTGTCAACAACGTGGACCTTTTCGCCAGTAGTTTTGCGAGCAAGAATCTGCAGCTCTGTACATTTTACCTGGAGCCGTCCGGGTGGCTCAAGCGGTAGAGCGAGAGGCTCGTCCCCGCTATAGGAATGTGGAATTTCCACCACTGGCTCGGCAGGGCTGTAAGCAGGAGATGAGCACCAATGCCTCAATGTCATTCGAGTAGGATACCATTTTGATTGTTTGACTGCGTAGCGGCTGAACGCGACTTTGTCGAGAGAAATCGGCTCTCACTGAGCTACGGGGTCACCCGCTGGTGCCCGGGCTGGTGCCCAGTTGCCTGTGTGCCCCCAGTGTCCTGCTGGCTTACCTCCCCACCCACCCCTCCCCACCAGATCCACTTTGGAGGCGAGCGTCGTTCCGCGTTTAGCCTCGGATCAAACGCGGTGGCCGAGCGAGAGGGCTTAGTGGCACGGTCCCCACGTGACCCTGGGCTGTCGGGGGCAGCCAGAGGTCACGGGGTGGGCACGCACTCTCTGAATATCACACGTGCAAATAACACGCACACACAAATACCCCGCACAAAAATACCTCGCGCACAAATATCTCCACACACACACACACACAAATATCCTACATACAAATACTCTACACACACATACCCCTCACACAAATACTCACACACACGCACACACAAATGCACTAGACACAAATACCCAGCACAGGCATGTGTACCCGTGCGTGCAAGGTGACAGTCGGCGCGTTCACCTGGGTCCATCCGTGCGCGCGATGTCATCGCCCCCCCCTCCCCGTGTGTGTGCGGTGCCCCTGGGTGGCCGCCACTGCCCGCAATTGCCCTTCAAACCCAGCGGCACGGCGTGGTGCTTTCCATTCATTGATTCCCCTTTCAATCGGTAAATGGCGGAGAGACGCGTGCCAGGGACGGGCTCTCTGTGTGATGCGACGGGGGGGGGGGGGGGGGAGAGACTCGGGGCGCGGGTGGCTAGCGCGCCTCCCTTTGGACCGGGGGGGGGGGGTGGTGGTGCATCTTGGCTTCAGACTACTGACAAAGTGAGAAATGCTTTTCTGCTTTCAAGAAAGACGGTGAGCGAGCGAGCGAGCCAGCGGGTCGTAGGGTGGATGCCAGCCGAGGGGGACCGACGGGGCCCGCGCGTCAACAGTTTCCCCTCGGAGCCCACCTCGAGATGTCCCGTCCCCAGGGAGGTGCCGTCGGAAGGCAGGAGGGCCGTGCGGGTCCGCGTGGTGTCGCGGATAATAATGAAATAAGCGCTGGTATGCGGATCGGCAGTGTTTTTTGCAGATAAAGCGCCCGCGTCGCTCGCCCGTTTTGGTATCGAGAGTTGTGAGCGAAACGTAGATAAATGAGTTGGACGCCACGGAGAGACGCGAGGGGAGAGGGCTCCTTATAAGGCGGCGTGTCAGCGCAGCGACACGCGGAGCCACGCACACACACACACTGCCCGTACTAAAACACTCACACACACTCGCACATTAAGACACACGCACACGCTGTCACACATGCACACTAACACTAGCATGTACACTGACACCCACACTAACCAATACGCTAAACGACATCCACACAAACACACCGACACATTCATAAAGTACACGCATGCCCTTCCTGGCTAGCACTCTCACACACTAATACTAACATACAGCAGCGCATACTTGTACCAAAAAACGACCACTTTAACGAACACAAACCCACATTGACAAACAACAGCATACTCGCACCCTAACACGCTCACATATGAACACACAAGCACGGACGGACGCCACCGTACAGCCAGTGTACCGCCTAGTCACACATCCTGACGCCACCGCGCATCAACACCCCCCATTCCAGTGCACAAAACAAAGACAAAGATTTATTCTTTTATTTCTATTATTATTTCTATTATTTTTATAATTTCTTTTATTTTCACCTACGTGACTTTACCGAAAAGACAAAGACCCCGTAGAGCCTGAACAGACTCTTACGGCAAGTGCTGTTAGCGAGCGTCTATGAAGGCTGGCACGGCACACAAAGGGGTGGGTAGCCAACACCACGCCGGACTGCCTTTGTCTCCCCAGTGGCGATAATTTTACACACAGCACCAGGTACTCATTTGAGGCTGAATCGACCTAGGGGAGGCCCAGCACTGGTTCAGATGATCATCACTGGTGTTGACCATGGGCGGGAATCGAACTCTGGTCCCTGGGTTCATAGCGCAGCGTGCTGCTCACCGCTACGACACCACCACTACCCATTCCGATGCACACCCAGCTTACACGAAGCTACACGCACGCAGTCTCAACAAGACGCACCGATGCACACGTGTGCTCCCAACCTCAACACGCGGCTATGCAAAGATCCCCCGTGTAGCCTTAATACACTCTTGGGGCAAGTGCAAACACGCGGGGATATACACACGCACACAGCTCCGCCAAACACAGACGCGCACCCCAGGTTGGGAAGGAGGGGGGGTGCTACGCAAGGGTGGGGGGAGCATCACCCGAAGGATCGGGTCGGATGCATTCTTCGGAGGAGAAGCGTGTGACCACCTCCACCCGTGCTCGCCCGCCCGCTCCCACCTCCCACGTGGGGAAGACGGAACCCCTTCGTGGAACTTTTCTCGCTCTCTTGGGAGGAACGCCTTTTTCCGAGCCTGGGCCGATGAGTTTTCCGGCAGGAGGCAGGAATGCCGCCGGCACGCGGGGTCCGGGCGCTCCCACCCGGGCTCCCCCGTGGCACCTCGGGGATGCCCAGAATGATCCGCGCGGCTCGCGAACGGTGTGACGTGCCGCCCGTGTTCCCATTTCTCCGGCGACGCGGTGAATCGTCGCCGCTCTCGGCCGCGATTTGGTTCGGCAATCGATTTGTTTCTCGCCTCGTTTGTCAAGGTCCCCTTTTTTATTTCTTGGATCTGTACAGAACGCTTGAGACCGCGTCTCAAGACGATGCGCAGAAACGACGTGCGTGTTTATTTAATACAGTACAGAGAGCGAGAGAGGTCGTGAGTCACAGGCGGTAGAGAAGGGCCTGGACTTGGTTGGGAGTTGACGGCATGGCTGGCACGGGGGAAGCAGTTCCAGACGACAGTGACAGCGGAGGAGAACGGGCCACCTTCTCCTTGGTCCCGTCTTGTTTGTAAGCTCTTGTCCCCTCCGTGAGCGGAAACATTGACATATCGTGAGTAAATAATGTGTATAGTTCATAGCAAAAGATTATTCTCATTGGCAAGATTCATCACATTTATTGTCAACGCCAGAGTCGAGTTCTACCGATGAATCGGCGCATCCAGGGCTTAATTTCGCACTCACGAGTTTGTGGGTGGCTGATAGACAGTAGTAGACACGTGACTATCAGAGGGGGTATACCGATTGTGGTATGCCGGGCTGCGTAAATATTTTCTGGGTCCTCGAGATCGGAGATGGGCAGCAGCCAGGGTGGGGGGGGGGAGGTGGCTCAGCTGCAGGAACAAACCGCGGTGCGCGTGCGGCACGGAGCGCGTGACCGAGCGCCCCTCTCTGGGAGAAAAAAAAAACTGGAAAACGCCTCTCATTGCATAACGTCCCCGAGAAAGCGGTGTCGGAACACATTCGCTGCCCGGCAGTGAAATTGTGCCGGATGCCGGAGTAGCCGGTGCCAAGGTTCTACCGCCCACGGCAGGGACGGGGGTGGGGTGTTGCGCGAGCAAGAGGCGGGAGTGGGGGGTCGGCTGAGCCAGCCGCCGTGGTGGCGATGCACGCCTGTGAATCCTACGTTTGCCGACGAGGGTTGGTGGATCACACACAGATTTGCGAGGTTCCCAAAGTCGCTCAGGCTTCTTCGTGGCGGTTGGGAAATGGTCGTTGCGGCAGGGGGGTTCGTGAAGCCGTCCGTGTCAAGCTTTCAATGTTGTCGCCTTGAATCTGCGGGGTTTTCTCCACATCCAGTTTTCTTCCCACATGTACAACACTTCATTCACTGGCCTAACATTCCCAGAGAGTAGGACCTTCTTGTGCATAGTGCCACATGTACACGTGGGGATCGTGGCACAGTGGTTAGCACTACCTCGTGCTCCAATAATAACATTGGCGAATATTGGAACCGGTCCTGGGCGTCCCCTAGGTCGACTCGGCCTCAAGTGAGTAGTGTGTAAGCATCGGCACTGGGGAGTGGTACTGGCCACCCACCCCCTTGTGTGCCATGCAGCCTTCATAGGTGCTCGCTCCCAGCACTTTCCCCAGCAGTCTTTTTCAGGCTGTATGGGGGATCTTTGTCTTTTTATACATGCTGGTACGTGCGGCATGAGCAGAGGGCGGCATGTGCAGTTGTGCGTGCGCACAAACCCCCATCAGATGTGTTTCCAGAGAGAGAGAGAGAGCGCGGGTGTGTAATTTATTTATTAGGACTCCGTGGCTCACCGCCCACTGGGACTCTCGTATTTTCCCACTGAGTCAACAGCAGGAGAGGAGCAGGAATTTCATTTTACGTTCAATGTGCATTTGTTAGGAGCGGTGAATGTGACCCTGGGCCGAGGAAGGGGCCTGTGGGGAGGGGGAACCCCCCCACCCTCCCGGCTTTGTGGACGTGAAACATCTGCAGTGCTTTGTAATGTGAAACGACAATGCGTTAGAGTGCGGCTCTCCCGTGGAACACGCTAAGCCCGGCGCTGTCTCTCCGAATAAGCCGCGCCGTCACCGCGCTAACACCTGCCAAAAATACACCTGCACGTACACACATGCGTGCCCAAACACACGCGCACACACGTGCACGCGGGACGTACAGAGAACGCGCGGTGGAGGTGGACATTGCGGCTCCCTTGTCTCACTGCTGTCGGCGTCAGATACCCAATTTTTCTGACTTTGAAAATGACAGCGCAAGTTCCTTAATTGGGTTCCGCAGACAGCAGCCATTGTCGCCCCCCCCTACTTGCAGACTCATGCCCCTGGTTACTCCTGCAAAGGAGACTCATCCCCTGATCTCTTGAGTTCTCACTTGATTCAACAAAATAAACTTGAATCACTCACTCCTCCGTCCACACTCGCTCCTTCAACTTCACCAGTCCTACTTTTCCCTTCTCATCGTCTACCAGCACCTATTGTTATTCTCCCATGACATAGCATCACCTCCCATCACACCCTAACACCCCACCTCCCCCATCGTCCCCCATCACAGACCATCACCCCTGCATCATCACAGCTCATCTCACTCCATCAACAACCCCATCACCCCAGTGGGGTTGCACGCAGACAAGCTTGGCGGCGCTGATGGTGGCGCTGGCGGATTTGGGAAAGGCCACTCACAGAGCCCCTCTTTGAGCCAAACAAACGCAGAAGGTCACTCGACTGCCTCTCACTAAGCCTCGCCTTTTGTTTTATAAAAGTCGCCCCCTTGTTTTTCGCAAACACCCGGCACAGCCGCGCGTCTGTGGCTCAAGGCCACGGCCACCGCCTCCGCCACCATACGGGGGGGGCGTGGTAGAGGTGGTGGCCGTGGGAGTTTAGCGACGGCGCGATCGCCGCTCATCTCCTGCTTGTCAGCAGGGCCGCCCTCTCCCCAGCACGGCCGTGGGACCACGGGGGGAGCTCCGCTTCTCCGAGTCCCCCACGCTCGCCCTCCACTGCACTTGCCCCTCCGCGCAAGCCCTGGGTGGTGGCGCGGTGGCGTAGTGGTTGCGTGGTGGCGTGGTGGCGTGGTGGCGTGGTGGTGGCGCGGTGGCGCGGTGGCGCGGTGGCGCGGTGGCACGGTGGCACGGTGGCCATGCCACACGTGGGGTAATTACGCGTCTGTGCGGTAACTGCGGGGCGTAGATTCCCCGAGCGGCCCTGCCCCTGCGCTGCCGTGCACTGCCCTTGGCATTTATGAGGAATTTCCTTCCTGACACGCGCACTTACACAGCGCGTGCATGCATTCCCACGTTCCCACGTTCGTTCTGAGCTCCGGGCAGCGATTCCAGACCCTCGCTCCCAATCCCGCGCAGTGTCTCGCGCCACCTTCGTGACTCGCGTCCGTCAAAGTCGAGCGCGTTTGGCTGCTCAAGTGCCGTGGTCGTAAACCGCTGTCATTTCCAGCGGCCGCCACTAACCGCTTTCGTGGAATTGTCGTGGTCGCGTCTCGTTTGCGGCCGACAGCTTTGCGTCTACGCCCTGCGGCATCTTTCCAAGGCGCCGCGCCGCTCATTGGCGCTCGGATACCAAATCGCTCCACCGACGGCGCTCGGGACGCGACGGTGATGCAGGGATTCTCGTTTCAGGTCCCCTTGTTTTGATTAAAAATAGCGCCGTTTAGCTGAGTGGCACCAGGCAACGTGGGCGTCGTCACAACACGGCCCGGAATAGCCGTGACGGCGGCGATGTTGACGGGCGGTGGCGACGTCGGTGCGGGAGGTCACGCTCGCTGCTGGACGACGTTGGCTCAACCCAGCCACCTCCAGCGTGACGGGACGACGAGTGCAGCGCGGCCGCGCTCACCACGTCCCGTCACCAGGACCAGTCGCCGACCATGGTGGACGGGGACGGGCATGGGTTGGTGTCCGCTGCGGCTTAGATTAACCCTCTGCCCCCGTCTCTTTATCTCTCTCTCCGGCTCAACATTCCGGAATATTTTCTGCGAGCGATCATTTTGAAGAGTTCGTTTGCCAGAAAACCCTGAACGTTTGTAGGAAATTCCCCGTTATATTTATGGCTGTGTTTGCCTTGGCGGCTGGAGTAGAGACCCCCTCTCTTTTGGGAGCGGCCGCAGTAAAAACTTCGGGCTGAGTGAGTGCAGGGAGTGGGCTGGTGGAGCGCTCTGCCTCATCGTCCCCGTAAATCGAGAGGATGAGCTGGCACGGGGCCCAAAGCGGGCAGGACGGCGCCTCGTGTCCCCCTCTGTAAAGCCCAGACCTTTTATCCGACCGCCCTGGGGGAGGCAGGAGCCTTCGTGCCTCGCCGGGGAATTGAACGCAGCGGAACATTCCTGCGCCACGTCAACAGGCGGCGCGTAAACGGGCGCCCCGCGTCGCTGCTCATGCCGCCGCTCGGGCCTGGGACTCGCGACTCTTCTAGGGTGCCCGGCTCGAAGGCGTGAGGCCATCGTGACGCACGCCTCCCGCTCGTCTCATTCCACGCTGCTCTCTTCCGCAGGCCAACGACGGGGTGGACGGAGGCCGAGATGGCGACGCCGCGGGAGCTCGCGACGAACGGGCGGGGAAGGGGGAGGAGGACGAGGGCACGGCCGACCCCGCCGACGGACGGGAGGCCGCGCTTGGGACGAAGAAGGACGACCCCCCCGCTCCCGGAGAGGATCCCGTTCACCCAGCGGTGACGGCGGTGGCGCAGGGCGACGCCGGGGCAGACGAGGCTGACGGCGCGATGTTGACGAGGCCCCGGTCTCCCGACGGGGGCGATGCCACCGCCGCCTCCGCCGCCGCCGCTACGGAGGTGAATGGGCGTGGTGAGACTCCCGACGCAGGCTCTACCGTGCAGCTGGAGCTGGGAGACATCGAGGACGAGGAGGTGCTGGATAAGATGGTGAGTGTGGAGAGCGGCATGGCACTGGTGGCGCGAACCACCGGTGTTGTAATAATAACAATAATACAACAACAAGGTGATTTACGGACTGCAGAAGAGACGGTTGGGATTATTGCATCGGTAATCCCATGTCACATGACACTGCTCCTACTCCCATTCGTGTCCACCTATACCCCCCCCCCCAGTTGAACGAGGAGCGCGACGCCGACGTCCGCAGCCGGATTCGCGCCGCCCGGCGGGAGCTGCGGAAGAAGAAACGAGGTGAGGCACCTCGTTTTCACGAGCCAGGGATGGGGGGGGGGGGGGAGCGGCCGTGGGGTCGCGAAAAGGTCGCTCTCCACTGAGCAGGGGCGGCACTTCCCTGGCAGCCGACACAGTGGGGGGTCACTGCTGACGAGCGTTGTTAGAATCGCGTGGAACAAACGGTAAACGAACCGGTCATTGGTTTTGCGCACACGCAAACACGGACACGTGTCTAGCAACAAACACGGCGTGTTTAGCGTTTAAACTGAGAAACGAAGAGAGCTGCCAGGGTGGTGGAGTGGTCAGCAGCGCACTGCTGACCTTGCAGTCCAGAGATCGCCAGTTCCATTCCATCCACCGGCTCGGCAGTTTACACAATGGGGCGAGTTTATTAAATCGCCCTCCCGCCGCACGTGCGTCCACACAGCGGTGTAAAAGGGCACACCACGGTTAGTCGATAGGCACGTGGCATGTGCTGGGGTAAAGCGTGGGTACGCCCCACCTCTTCCACGACGTCTGGTTCCTTCGAGCGGGGAGACCCTTCTGCCAGCAGCGGCGCATGCAAGGCTTTTGGTTGAGACGCGAGGGGAAATGAACCGTTTGGCGCATTTCATCACTTGCATTCCACTGGAAAACGGTTACCGGCTCCTGACCTTCGTAACCGCTAACCGATTCTGAAAACGGTTACCGTTTGTCACCCCGGGTACCGACGATACCGTGCGCCAGCCGACGCCGTGGGGGTCCCCAACCGACCGAATGCTGTCTTCTGCCAACGCCACTAAACCCTCCTCCGCTCATTACGATTTCACTAATCCTCCACCGCCGCTGCCTCTGCTTCACCGCCACCCCTCGTCTCACCGCTACCCTCTGCTGCCCCCTGCTTTCTCATAGGCTGCGATGTTCCTGACTCGGAGGAGGAGGAGGGGGAGAGTGAAGGTAACGCGAAGAGCGGTCTGCTCCTCTCTCGTTCTCTCGCTTGCCGTGCACGTTTTCTGTCCTCCGTTCTTTCTTGAGACCTCGAGGGTCGGCGTTGATCCTTTTTCTGGGGGCTCTCTCATTGTTGGGCTCGAGCCGTGGAGCCGGTGGGGAGCTGCGGGGTGCGGGGTCGGATCGGGCCACCGGGAATGCAGGACCCGGCAGCGTAGCCGGCGCTGCAGGTGGCGGTGTCAATTGCTCGCCACGACATAAATCTCACCTCTCGTCGGCTGGAAAACGATTTGTAAGTTGAGCCACAGTAGAACCGGTTTATTGGGTAAATGCCCGGTGGCCCTGTTCTTAACCCTGGCTGCTGTACAGCTGCTGTGTGCTGTGCCCGTGGCATGTGTTGTCCTTTAGTTCCTGTGTGCCGTGTCAGCGGCCTGCGCCACTGTTCAGTTGCTGTGTCACCGTGCCAGAGGCCTGTGCCGTTGTGAGTTTCCGTGTCACTGGCGGGTTCCATTCCGTGTTGCCGTGTGCTGTGCCAGTGATGTGTGTGCGCTGAGCTACCGTGTGCCGTGATCTATGGCGTGCGCTATGTTCTGGTTGCTTTGCCACGCGACGGCTGTAGCCGAGCGCGAGGCTTTGTGCGCGAGCCGTGTCACGTCACCTCACTCGCTTGTTTTTGTTTCCTCCGTCCGCGGTCAAAGAGCAAATACAGAAGGGGACGGCGCGGCCGCCGGGTTCGGCGATCGTAGCGAAGACGCCGGAGGCACGGGGGGGGAAGCGGGACGGCGCTGCCCCGGGTACCGGCGGGCAGGGGGTGGCACGCAGCCCCGCCGCCACGTCCGGTGAGACTGGAATGCATGTGCTTGTGTGCACGCCTCGTGACCGTATGTGTGAGCGTGCGTGCGAGCTAGCGTGGTTGTGAGACCGATGATGCAATTCGTGGAATTCGCAGGTATGTGTGTGTGTTTATGTAAGCACGTAATTGTGGGGAGCGGTAGCATAGTGGTTAGCGCGTGGCGCTACGAACCCAACGGCCCGGTTTCGATTCCTGGCCACGGTCAACACCGGTGGTGATTATCTGAACCGGCCCTTAGCACCCTAATAAGTGCTTGCTGACACCTGCTTGCCTTTGACAAAAGCTCACCAGATCTCGGAAGCTAGGCAGGGTTGTGACTGCCCGTTGCTCGGATTAGCAACCGCCGTGAATGACACCGGCGTCACGGGCTGCTGCGGCGTGACATCGTCAGCAGGCAGCAGATCTAAAATCAATATAATTGTTATACTGCACTATGTTCCACCATCTACGCTTCCCACCGTCATCATCCCGCATTGCCCAGCCTGGGAAAAGTTGGCCAGAAAACCTCCGAGTGCTACACGGAGTGCAGAGATGCTTATCCAGCAGCGGATCGACACAGTTCAGTTAATTTATCAGGTATAGCCCTGTGAGCCATTCGGCTCTTGAATCGCATCGACAGCAGCGTTCGTGTCCGCACAGGAAAGCCGCAGGCGAGCGAGCGGCGTTTCTCTTTCTGTGTCCGCGACATTGCAGGGCGCAGCAGCAGCAGCGCCGCCACGACCTCCACGGCCGGCACCACTGCGGCAGACAAGGCCAAGGCCGCCCTGAGTACGTCCACAGCGCAAACGCCACCGCCACCCGCTCGAACCGGAAGCTCCGGATAGTGCGAGACGCTCGCTGTGACAGCTGTGCCGTGAGATGGGAGGGAGAGGTAGGAGAGTGCATGGAGGGGAGTAGAGTGAGATGGGAGGGAAAGGTAGGGGAGTGCATGGAGGGGAGTAGAGTGAGCTGAGTGCTGCCCGCCGTGACGACTCTGCGTTCTCGATGTTGTCCTCGCCTTTGACGCGGAACAGACGGCGCCACAACGGTGCAGACCGCACGGACGCCACCGACGGGCCAGACGGCGCGCATCCAGCCCACCCCGCCCAGCTCCGGGCCCCGCGTGGGGAGGTGAGTGACGGGGGGTGGGCGAGGGGGGGGGCACAGCCCTAGGCCCTGTCTGGGTTTTGACAGTCGGTCGCTCTTCATCGTCAATGTTAATGATTCGCCTGTGCGGGTCGTCTAGCTGTACGAGCTGCTACTGCAGGAAACTAAGATGGGGCTTTTGCTTCTGGCGTGATAGGGGAATGCTGCAGGTAGCCACGTTGGGCTACCCATCGGTCTGACCCCGTCCAACGGGCCCCCTGAGCTGGAGCACCTCGTGGGTGGAGGAGGAGGCCGAGGGGGCTCGTGGCTGCGTCTGATTGACCGCTCCTGTCGAGACTCGGGGATAGAAAGGGGGCTCAGTGTGGAGACTTTGCCGGGAGGGACCGCTCTGGGTTGGCGCTGGAGGCTGGATGCTCCCACATTTTGACTTGAGCTCGTGAAAGGACCGCTAGCAGCCTGGTCGAGGCACCCAATTGTAGCTGGGCGGGAGCTGGTTCTCTCAGGGGTGGAGGTCGGGCGAGCTAGGGCAGTGCGTGTCAAGGAGAGGTCGACTTGAGTGCCGCCCGTTCCGCTGTCATCAGCATCTTCGACCGCGAGGACTCGTCGCCGGTGGCCCACGCCGGAATCCGGAGCCGCGAGGCCACGCCGCGGGGTCTCGCGGGGTCGCGCGGATCCGGGGGGTCGCAGGCTCCGAGCCGCCGAGCCATCGTGGAGCGACTGGAGCGGCAGAGCGGCGGGTGAGTGAGACGGCGCGAATGAGACGGGTCGGTACAACGTTGACGTCAAAATAACGGGCGCTCGGATTGAATCGCGGCGATTCGCGGAGCAGTGCCGGCTCGGCGTGCGAGCGCCACGCTCCTGCACCACCAGGGGGCGTCTTCGTCCAGCGTGGGGATGGAATTTATGATCGTTCCATCCGAAACCTGCCTCAAATCCCGTGCGTTAGAATCGATGTCTTTTGATTTTGCGTGTGTGTGGTACAAGAACGTCGAGGGAACACGCCCGGGACGACGCTCCACTGTGGGAGACGGAACGATCGATTCTGGAATTGGCTTGTGCCGATGGGTGACGGTGACAGCTTTGGGAGGCCTTCATCCAGGAGTGAATTGATCGTAATGGTGTCTGCGATATCACGTGACCCCTCCAGCCAGTAGAGGGCTCTACATTTACCACAGTGTTAAACAAATCATCTATAAAAGAATCGTGATGGCCGGCACTTGCTGCTCCCAGCGGCGCCGTAAGGAACCTACGCCCCCAGCGTGGAGTGACTCGAACGGTGCCGCCCAGCGCGACCCCGCCGCCCCGATGGCGTTCGTTCTGAGCGACTGCCGAGTCGCGCGTGTGTGCGTGCGCTTTGCCGGGCCTGCAGGCAGCAGAAGACGGCGTCGCCGGTCAAGCTGCAGAGGGCCGGGAGCTTTGGGGCCACGACCATCAAGCAGATGCTGCTGGAGTGGTGCCGCGCCAAGACTCGCGGATACGAGGTAGGGCGCCGGCGCGGCACCGTGCACGCACCCAGTGCTGCACGCGCGCACGGCACGACGACGACAACGATAGCCGATAGCCGCAGAGTGACGGCGCTCGTTCCAGGCTTCAAGGCCATCGCATAGAGTGCGGAGGGCTCGCCCTCGGCAGGAGGAGGTCGCGGGACAGACCCGGGTGTTCTGGGTTGACTGACTCCCTGTACGCACCGAACAGACGAAGCCACGTGTCCCGTGTGTGTGTGTGCCACCCTGTCCCCCGCCCTGCGTGGTGAAGCATGTGGACATCCAGAACTTCTCGACGAGCTGGAGCGACGGGCTGGCCTTCTGCGCCCTCATCCACCACTTCTTCCCGGAGGCCTTCGACTTCTCCGAGCTGGAACCGCGCAACCGCCGGCACAACTTTGACCTGGCGTTCACCACCGCCGAGTGAGGCTCGCGCACGCACGGGCACGCACGCTCGGGCACGCACGCCTCGAGCACGCACGTCAAGGCTCACAAACACGGCTCAAACACGGCTCAAACGTGGCTGTAAAAGGAAGAGCAAACGGAGGAGTCGGAGCCGCGGTCACGCCGCGTGTCGGGGCCCAGCCACTGGGACTCATGGCGGAGCTCGCAGAGGAGAGCCACGCGGAGTCCCGACACTCCTTTTCAGGAGGGTCCTGCGTTGGGACGTTTGACCAATGCCACCAGCGGCACTGAATGTCACAATCTCCCGTGCCCCACGTCCTCCGCTGCCCTGGGCCCTTCGCTCGTCCTGGTGGCCGCACTTGCAAAAGAGACAAAGCTGCAGGTTGCCTTCAACGGGTTTCATTAAAGGCTCACGGGGACGAGCGCCACCTCGTGCCGCGTCCGCCCAGTTGCTGGAACAGCGCAAAACTACTGGGCGAGTACGCCCACCCACCCCCCTCCTCGCCATCACTGCCGTCGCAGCCCCCCTACGTCGTCTGTGATGGGGGGCAGCGGGGGGCGGGTGGGACATATTGCGCTTGACGCTTCCGAGGAGGAGCCCTCGGGAGGGGTGCGGCGGGGTCACCCCCCGCCAGGGTTCATTTCTAATTGCCGCGGATTAAGTTTCACTTTGGATCGGAGTCTTCCCTCTGTGCCACCGAGTGGAAGCGACTCGTGCGTATGTGTGCGCCTGCGTGGCCGCAGGGTTGAGCGCGTGCGTCCGTCTCGCCACGCGTCTGCGTGCCGCCTGTGGTTACGCGCGCGCTCGTGTATTAGCACGCGTGTGTCGCATGCGTTTACTACTAATGAAC
Organism: Lethenteron reissneri; assembly: GCF_015708825.2. Classification (NCBI taxonomy): domain Eukaryota; kingdom Metazoa; phylum Chordata; class Hyperoartia; order Petromyzontiformes; family Petromyzontidae; genus Lethenteron; species Lethenteron reissneri. The sequence continues at coordinate 724,852 of NC_083805.1, forward strand.
TGCATTTGTGTGTGCATGTTACGCGTGTTTTCTCGATGGGCCGTATGTTCGGGGTGCGTGGGTGTGTTGCGCGCGTCTTACTAATATGTTGCACTGTGTGTTTTGCGTGCTGCACGTGTGTGTTTTGCGTGCTGCACGTGTGTGTTTTGCGTGCTGCGTGTTGCGTGTCGCACTCGTGCGTGCGTGAACACGCTGCCCCCACGTGCGCGCCACCTCGCGCGCCACCGCATCCGGGCGCTGCCCGGAGCAGGAAGCAGGTCGGCTGCCCTCAGCTACTGGACACGGAGGATATGGTGCTGCTGCGCGAGCCCGACTGGAAGTGCGTGTACACGTACGTGCAGGAGCTGTACCGCTCGCTCGTCGAGAAGGGCCTCGTCAAGACCAAGAGCCGCTCCTAGCGGGCGGGCACGCGCGCCCACGCACGCGCGCGCACACGGTGAGGACGGCGAGCGCGCAAGACGGGCGCCCCTCGGCCACCGCGCGCGGCCGTGAGGGGCGCCGCCCCTCGCCAGCCAGAGGGGGAAGCTGCCCCCTCGCTTGGTCTCCTGCGTCTCGGCTCTTCAGTCTCTAACCCCGACCGCCGGCTCCTCCGCTGCCGGCCATGGCGCCGCGATCGCTGCTCACGAGACGGCGGTTCGCCGGTTTCCGCGACTCTAGAGCTGCCCGCGACGAGCGAAACGTGCGAGTGAGACGCGTTTAGGCCAACGCTTGGGAACAAACCTTCCGATTTGAAGCAATGCGAATGAGATGGTGAAAACGAGACGAAAATGCATCAATAGTTGAATCAACTCGCTCCTCCCTCACGCGGCCGGAGCCTCCAAGCCCTCGCACAGCAACCCCCTACGCCATCGGCAGCCAGGCTCAATCCACAGCGAGACTTCAAAAGGGGAGGTGGGGGGGGAGGGTCCCTTTCAGCTCTGTCAGAGGTGAATATTGTCCCTGGATTTTTGCCCGGATGGGCCAAACGTCCTGGTTTGGCTAGGACAGCCCCAGATTCCACCCCACCCCCTCTGCCCCCGAATCTGTTTGTTTTGTCACCGGTTTAAATTGTGCTGGCTTCACGCTCGACTTGTCTTCGTGCAGTAGGCAGGGCAACTCGAGTAGTGGGCGGTGCTACACGAGCAGTGGGCAGGGCCAGGGTCAGAACGAGCGAATCCAGTCTCTCGGTGGACGTGGACAGCTGCTGAGTGGGTGGGGCTGCCGAGAGGGGGGGGCGGCCAGATCGAGGTGCGTGCGTGTCCTGCTAAAGTCTCCAGACTGTGATCGCTTTGGACCCGGTCCCTGTGCCCACGTCCCGTCTCATCCATCTCGAGCCGATTTGTAAGCGGCGGCCTCCTTCTTCAACCCCCCCCCCCCCTACTCGCCGCTCGTTACCAGCAGACGTTTCTGCTTGGGGTCGAGTCGGGGGGGCGCGAGTTAGGGGGGGGGGGGGGCCGTTTGTCAGGTCGCGTTGGCTCCCGCCGCGACTCGCAACGCGTCGCCTCGTCGTGCGGTCCCCCGCGGCCCGGGCCACCCGCCCTCCGCGGTGACGCCGTCGCGGCGTCTCCCGGGAACCGGCGGGGCCGGGCGCCGCCACCGCCTCCTCCCGCGGGGGTGCAGCCTGGGAAAGCGCAAATTAAGGGCATTAAATCACGACCCCAAATGTCTGGCAGTCGGAAGTGCTCTCGTCAGCGCGCGAGCCACGGCTCAGGGCAGCTCTTCAGCAAAGCTGATCCCCCTCGCTCCCCTCCCCCCGTCTCTGTCCATGCCTACCCGCTCCTCCCTCCCCTTCCGCTCTTCGCCCCCCCCCCTCCCCTTGGCCCGTCGCACCTCCCTCCCCTTCCCCAGGAAGCTGGCGGCGTGCGACCCCCTGCTGGAGGTGGACGACATGCTGAGGATGGGGCCGCGACCCGACCCCAAGTGCGTGTTCACCTACGTGCAGTGGCTCTGCCAGCACCTCAAGAAGGTGCAGGCGGCGAGGGGCGCCGCCGCCGCCACCGACGTCACGGCCCCCGCCGCTGGTGCCCCCCACCCCCCCGCTACCTCCAAGTCACTCTAAGCCAGGTCACTCTTAGCCAGGTCACTCTTAAGCCAAAGCACTGAAGCCAAAAGCCATCCTAGTTACGGTACCGCAGTGTTGTTGTTGTGCGTACACGCAGCCATATGCTTGGTATGATGCTACGATCGTCATTCTCACCCAAAAGTGGTGCTCCACTTTGCGAGCCGCTCCTCGTCCCGGCCGCATGAAGGACCTGGCAGCACAGCTCTGGCACCGCTGCCTCCTGCGGCTGCAGCTGCTGCTGTCGCCAGTTGGCCGTGAGTGAGCAATCGGGCGCCACCGTGACTTGATTCCTGGATGGGCGACGCCACTCAGGGAGAGTTTGGGGTTCCGGTTCCCGGCCGTAGGGCCTCCGGCGACCACGAGAGCCCTCGCGCCGCCCCACGGTCTCTCCACCCCGCGCCTCTCGTGCCAAGTGAGCGGCCGCGGCGGCTACGAGGGGCATCCTGACCTCTCGCTCGGTGACCCCGTGGGGCCCTCGGTGACACCAGGATCTCGGTGGGCGTAGTTGCGGTTTCACGGTGTCTTAACGCACATGCACACGGCGCTTGCAAGGGGCGTCACACTCCGTGTGCGTGCGTGTGTGTGTATATATATAAATGTGTGTGCATAGCTCACGTTGACACGTATATGCGTGCGGGCGGCGTTTGGGCGGTGGTGCTGCCCGCGCCGCCCGCTGGGTTGTATATCCTGCACCGACTCACGCTCGCTTTGCTAAGTTATCGTCGTGACGGATGTCGCACTCCCCCCGCGGGGCTTGGCGACCGTGCCGGGGGGCGGCTTCCGCCGGGGAGACTTTGGGGCCGCATCTCGGCGAACGTTCACCTCTCGTCCGCTTGTTGCCGAAAATGCACCGGCGGCTCCGCCGTGGACTGCGCGCACCGCTGCGTTTTGGCCGTTAGGTGGAGATGTGAAGCTGGCGATGAAACGGAGGCGGGGAGACGCGCGCGGCGTGGAGGGAGGCGCACGCGACGACGTTGGCCTCGTTCCGGCATGGCCGTGAAGGGGCAGAATCGTGACCGGGGTGTCTCTCTGACTCAGATCCCGCCCATTCACCTGTCCTGATGCCCCTCAATAATCGCATCTTGGACCTGCCCCAGTCTCCACTTCTGACTCCAAGCCCAACCTACACTCTGACCCCAGTCCTGACCCCGATCATATCCCCGAATGCTGGCCCTGACCTCAGCCCTAACTCTGATCCCATTCTCGATCCTGATCCCATCCTCGATCCTGATCCGATGCCCGCTAACCACACCCTTAATCCCGATCCCGTCTGTGACCCCGAGTTCACCCCGGCCTCCGGTTCCGCCCGCGTCTCCTCGCCTCGCCGCTGTTTCCCGCGCCTCCGGCAGAGGGCGCTGCGCCCCGCCTCTCCGTGTCTCTCCCATGTCCCCGCGTGTCTCTCCCGTGTCTCTCCCGTGTCCCCCGCGTGTCCCCCGCGTGTCCCCCGTGTGTCCCCGTGTCTCCGCGCGCAATAAAACCCACTCCTCGCGGAGGCTATCACGGGACCGGGCTTGACTGATTCTCATTCCCTGCTTTCCACGGCGAGTGGTGGTCGTGGATGTTGTTGTGGTTGTGCTTGGTTGTTGTGAGGACAAGAAGCCAGCTCTGTAGCCGCGTAACCTCGTTTAGACGGGTGGGGGAGATATAAGGCGATGGGGCCACGTGATGGGCATTGTTGAAGAGAAGTTAAACTCTGAAGGGAATGTCGGCAAATAGGTTGATGAACCCTTCTTTGGACATCTTTTGAGTGGCATCTCCTCGTGGGTGGCGGTGGTTTTCTCCAGCTCCGACGATGTCATCCGTCACGCAACACGCTCATTAGAACGGAAATGGACAACACGTACCTCTCGTAGCAGGGCCCTCTTGAAAGGGAGTCTCTGGGCTCGGCCAGGCTTGTCAGGGTGACCAAGCGGAGTGGCAGTAATAACAATACATCGTCGAGAGGCGCCGGTGAGGACCTCGAGCGTGGTGACGTCATGACGGGTTGTCGTGTTTCTTGGGAGCGGTGGCGCGGTGGTTAGCGCACTGCGCTCCAGCCACAGTGAACATGTTGCGAATATACGAACCTGGTTCTGAACTTCTTCTAGGACGACTCGACCTGAAATGAGTGCGGTGTGTAATCATCAGATATGCTCAACACTGGGGAGACACGTGGTACAGGCCACACCACCTGGTGCCTCGCGCCGACCTTAATCGATGCACGCTCTGTGACGGCCCTCAGCACTTGCCCCACCAGTCTGCGCAGGCTACCCGGGGCGCCTTGGAAGAGTTGAGCTCTCGAGGGATTTACGGCTCGAGGCGCTGCGCTCTCCCTCCAGCCCCCAGCCCACGCGAAACTTCGCGATTCATTATTAATTGGGCGTGAGAGCCACGCGCGTGGGATGAGGATGATAGTGATGTGAGGATTATTTTTGGATTGTGCCCATTAAGGCCCGCGTGGAAACAACCTGCCGGGCTCTGAAGTCGTCGCTGTTTATCATCGCGTGCCCTCTTAGCCCGGGCAGAGTGAGCAAAGTGCTGTTAGCGAGCACCCATTAGGGTGGTGATGGGGCCAGCACCAATCCCGGTCGTCTTTGTCTCACCGCTGCTGACGCCCACACTTTGTGGCGGCGCTGCCTGGCTCTCGTTTTATGACCGCAGCGGAGCAGCCTCAGCGCCAGGGCATCAATTAGACGCCGGCGTCCACGGCGCTCGTTGACTTGGACAACGAAAGTTTGAATCGACACAATCCAGTTTAGTGTGGGACGCGGTGGTGCACTGGTTCGCACGCCGGGCGAGGTAACGAACCCGGCGATCCTGAGTTAGATTTCCGACGACGGCTAAAATCTGTGATGAGTGCTATCCGACCGGGCTGTTGGGTCCGGCAAGTCACGAAATCGTTTTGACCAGCGTGGTGAAGTATGGTCAAACAACCCCGCGACCGAAAGGCCGTGAAACCCCTCAACTCAGTCGTAGCTTCTTGGCAAGGCGGTGTGAATTCATTAAATCCCCGATTCAAACGAGTGGCTCTTATACGTATTTCATGTTCAGTGAGTTTCTGGTTACATAGAGGCTGTAGGCGATCTTATAACGCATCCCTTTATGCAGATATTCACGTTGATACATCTACAAATGCGTGATTTATGTCAAACCGGAGTTCCAGGCTTATCGCGGCGAGGTGGGGATTCGCACATCGCGAGCGCGTGTGGAGTGAATCCCCTCCGCGGTGGGACGTGGCACGCGATAGGCGACACGAGGGAGCACGGCTCGGTCCGTCACACGGAACCGTGAAGAACGCTGGTGAACAGAGTGGAACAACGCGGACGTGTAGAATTAAACAGCTCCTTCGAGACCCACAAATCATCGCACCTCCCGGCATTCCTCTGCGAAGACACCGGTGGTGGAAGCATTGACCGCATGAGGACATCCGCAGCATGTCGATACGCGCATCTCTTTCATAAATGGAACATTTAAGAGACGAGCCAAAGTAGCGCTATTTGAACTGAGGAGGTGGAATAGCAGAACGACACGAACTATCTCTCCCTCTCTCTGCTGAAGCCCTCTCGTCGTGGCGAGCAGCTGACCTCGACATTGGCTCTTGAACCACAGCGCTGCTGCTGCTGCCACCAGCAAGATAGAACTCGTGGCGCCGAGACGCGGTGGGCAGAGAGCGCGGGCCAAGGTACAAGCACGTGAATACTAACAGTAATACTCTTTTTCTTCAGCCATGGCCACTCCACTGCTGGATGAAAGCCTCAACAAGCCTGCTCGACAAGGACGCGCTGTGCGCATGCCACGTGACTGAATCTGGGTTTAGTCACTCGCCTGAATCATCAGGCGCGTGCAGCGTCTGACGCGACTTCGTTTGTTTTTGAACCGGAAGTCGATGAGCCCAGACGAGATATTTCACTCGTCTGCGATTCTGGATCCAGTTTCTCTCTGTGGCCAATTGACGGTGAATTAAGTGACCACGGTCCACGTGATACACGGCCAATGAATCAAGCCGTGAATTGGCCGTGTGACTACATCGGTTGGGCTGTACCGATTCCTGCTCTTCGCCTTGCGCCTATCGGGTTGCTGGGCCCTCGTGCATCGCAGAGCGGAAACCGTGGCCCGGGTTGCATGAATCGATTTCGTTGGAAAAAATGTTTCTTAAATTCCCGTCGGATGCACCGCAATGTTTGGGGAACGCGTTGCGCAACGCGGCCACTGCCTCTGCCTCTCAGGGTCCGCCCCGCGGCTCGCGTCGCGCTCCGGGGAGGCGGCGACCGCACCTCGCGCGGCGCGTGAACTCGTCCACGCGCCGTGCACACGCGCACGCCTTCCTCGTGAACGAGGCGCGAGTCGATTGGAGTCGTCTCCGCCGCCCTGACGAGGTGGGGTCGAGTGGAACCGCCGCCACTTGCGGCGCGCGCGGCGCGGGGCGCTTCACGGCACCCCGGGGCCCAGCGAGGGGGCAGCAGAGGCGGCCCCGCCTCGAGCGAGGTACAAAACGCCGACGCATCCCACGGGAAATAGAGGGGAGAAGTTGCTGCCGGGAAGACGCGGCCTTGAATGTTGCGTTGTTATTATTGCGCAACGGTCAATAAGCGGGACTTTGACTTGTCCCCAGAAGATTTGCAGACTTCCCAGAACAGCTGACGCACTAAAAACAAAGAACGATTCTCGGTGAATCGAGAAAGGTGACAACCACCGAGGGTCGCGTGGACAGGACCGAGACGAGGGCCCCAGCCCACGGCTGGGTCGTCTCAGGATCTCCCGGAGAGTGACGTGGAATCCCCGGTGCTGCATAATTCATTCGGGGGCCTCCCCCCCCCCCCCCCCCGCTTCCCGTCTCCCTGTCTCTATCGCCCCGCCCTCCACCAATCCAGCACCACCGCAGCCGCCGTCCCCAAGCGCCGCTTGTGCGGAGCGCGCATGCCGAGCGGCGAGGCGGCTCCACGGGGTCGCCACGAGGCCGTGGCCATCGATCGATCGTCTCCGCCCGCTGCGCTCAGTCCGCCGTGATCTGCGCAATTATTCACGGCGCGTTAAAGCCCCTTGCGTGAGTTCGAGCGGAATGCGCGCTGGGGTCCGGAGCCACTGGGATTTGGCAGGTGCGGGCTTAATGGTAAATATTGTACTGTACTGTGCTCCCACGTCTATGCTGCCCACCTTGATTTCAACAAATCATCCTCACGACGACTATCATCATCACCATTGCCTCATCCTCATCATTCTTTCTCATCGTCATCATCACCATCATCCGCATTCATTATCAGGGTCAAGGATGCGCCGTGAGTTGCCACCGTGGACCGGAGGCACCGTGACCTCCTGACCCTGGAGACCCCCTTTGGGCCCCTCCTTTCCCTGGGTCCGCCGATCCCCCGTGTTTACCGGTCGCGCGCTGCGGCTCGGCCTCTTCCCCGTGGCGACGCGCGGTGGCGCTCTCGATCAAGGCGAGGAGTCGGTGACCTCCGGCGCGATCTCGAGCCCTGCCGCCGCGTGATGTCCGCTCCGCCCACGTGGCCGCGGTTGGGCGCCACGTGGAGCGGGCAGCACGCGAGCGTTTGCGCTGCTCCACGCGGCCTCTCACACGCAGTGGAGGCTCCCCTCATTGCGAGTCTCATTGAGGAGAGTCTCAGAGAGTCTGATGGAGAGTCTTTATACTATAGAGTCGTATAGGGAGATAACTTTATCTTTTATGTTGTATGGCTGACATACACGCAGAGCAACGACTACAATTTCACATGCAAGCTGGTCAAGCCCAGACAACAGCGTCAGGAGCAGCGGAGTGGTCGTAGTGTATCATCATCATCGTCATCGCTGTGATGTCTCCTTCGTATTTGTGGATCGTGGCATTGCGTCGTCGTTATACGTTGTACGGTCTCTGTTCTGGATGACCACAGTCGCACCACGACTGTACATGAGTTATCCCCATCTACTGCCATTGTTTGTGCAGTAGATGTCGTTTGAAGTGGACCATGAGCTTCGTGGAAGATCAAACCCAGGGAACTTGTGCTTTGGGTCCATCACAACAAGCTGGTTTTTGTGAGTTATGTTGAACTCCGTTCAGCTCTCCAAACGTGTTCGGAGTCGAACTCTCATTGTGGAAGGTTAAGCGCATGGGTGCTGAACGAGCTTTGCGTGACTTCCAGCGATTACGGGGAGCACCTGATCGGGAGTCCTTTTCTAGAATCTTGATATGGAGTCTCACCGAGTGCGACCCCGCGCACAGAGCCAAGGTGGTGCGCTACCGCCGCGCGTCACCAGACCCCGCGGGCGATGGGGAGTTGCGAGTCGGGGGGCGGGGGAGCAACTTGGTGCCGAGCGCGCCAGCAGCAGACACAAACAAGGTGGTGCGTTTTGTACCCCCCCCCCCACCCCGGTCGAGAGGAATTCCCTTCTGGTATCCAATTAGTGCCGCGAAGGGGCTTCTTGCGATTGACGGGGTAAATATAGTTGGCAGGGGCCGTTTGATGTCTCCGGCCTCACGAGGCCACGAAGCCGATGAGATATTAAATTTAGTCGTGGGTCGGTTCCCGCACCGGGCGTCACGGTGCCCCGCAGCCCACGTGTTCGCTGGGGCCACCGATCCCTCTCCGGGAAGTCCACAGCGAGCGGCGCAGCCTCTGGGATTCGCTCGCCCCCCCTCCCTCCTGGCGCAGAGACACGGCGGGGTTCGTGCTCGGGGGAGGGAGCGAGAGACGGGGCGAGGGACGGACTCGCGTGACCCGGTGGAGGTGCGGGAGTTGGGCTCTGGGTTAGTGGCGTCGCGTGGTGGCCACGGGCCCTGCTGCGAGCCATGGAATGTGGTCCACCACCCCGACAGAGTCCGAGCGCCCCATGCACCCCTCTCCCTTCTCGTAGCCCGGGGTCGGGGCCCCTTCGCCCCATGGGCCCCGGAGCAGTTGCAGCGCCCGCAACCCGATGGCTGCGCCACTCGTTAGGGCTGCAGCTTGCGTCAGGGTGAGAGTTGTGGGGGTTTCAGGGTTCGGATAGAGGAAGGATAGAGGAAGGATCGTATACGATTCATATATGGCGAGGTGGAGACACGTGCGGATGTCGGGCTGGGGGTTAGATCTGGAGTTGGGGGTTAGGTTGAGGTTAGGGGCTAGATGCCAGTGCGGCCTGCCGCGGTGGCGAGATGTTGACTCCCTCGCATGGTATGCAGGAGATCGTGAGTTAGATCCCGACCCGGACGCCTGCTGTATATTTGGAGTTTGCATGTTCTCCCTGTGGTTGTTACGTGGATTTTTATCCGGGTCCTCCGGGTTTTCCCTCTTTTTAGAAACACGTGTTTAGAGTATTTGGCTGCTATGCATTTACACGAGCCACTTCGTTGTGCTAGCAAAAAGAGCTACATAGCTCAGTGGGCCTTCCCTGCTAAAGTAAAAAGCAGTTTAAACACAGACCCCGTGGACCGGTACCAGTCCGTGGCCTGTTGGGAACCGGGCCGCACAGCAGGAGGCGAGCGGTGAGTCCGCGCGTGCCCCCCCCCCCCCCCCCATTGTTTTATTATTCACCACTTCCATCCGCGCCTTTTTCCCACACGGCGCACTCGTCTCAGTCACAGTGTTGGTGAGCCCACAAGCTCTAACCCCGAGTAGCCACAAGGAGTTAAAAACAAACGTCGCTGGAGAGCTTCTTTGAAAAGGGGGAAAGACCCAATGAAGAACCCCCCCCGGTCCGTGAAAAAATTGTCTTCCACGAAACGGGTCCCTGGTGCCAAGAAGGTTGGGGAGCGCTGCCCTCACCTCCTTGCTCTGTCCCCCCACCAATCCCCCTCGACTTGCGGGGCCGCTGGTCCCGTCCAGTGGAGACATCACGAGACTGGAGCGAGGAGGAGGAGGTTACAGGATTTATTGAGGCACTATCGAGTCTGCGCGACGGGGCAGTTGCCAGCGACAAGAGGTTCCGCGAAGCGGTGACGCGAGTTGCGAGTGACGACTGCTATTGTAATCGGGCGCGTCACGTGGTACGTGCTCTCCTCTGGTCCGCGGACAACGCTCCCGTCTCCGTGGAGCGGTGAGCGAGACGGCGCCGTGGCCTGGTTCACGACGTCGCGCGGGGACCACGTGGCGATTGTGAGCGAACCCGCGCGTCGGTTACCCGGTGGCCGTCGACCCACAGAGGGTGCCAACCGGACGGTGGGCGCCCTCCAGACCCCAAGCCGCAACCTCGCGACCCCACGACCCCTGTTCGCGTCTTGGCAAAGGAAGCTGTGGAACTCCACGGTGACTCCGCATGGCATCACCGCACAGACTGGCCGCGCGGTGATGCCACGCGGTTAGTCCACGCGGTGACGAGGACGGCATCGCTGGGATAATCGGCGAAAAAAAAAGCACCCGGCGACTTGGAGCCCTGACCCACGTGGCCTCCACGGTGCAGAGCGGCGGTGGTGATGGCAATGATGGCGATGATGATGGTGTCGATGGCGAGTCTAAGAACACAATTGAATATTGACATGGGCGCGACTCGGAGCCCCGTGTATGTATGCGTGCGGGAGGGGGGAATCTTGATCCGTGCATCTCCTCTTCGAACTCTGCTCCGTGAACCCCCACGGCCGCCCCCGCAGCTTGGACCCTCGTGGAGGATCACAGGTCATCCCCGCCGCACATGGCCAACAGGATCTTCTGGTAGTCGCCCTTGGTCTTTGCCTGCCCCGACACAGACACACGCTCGCCCATCAGGCGGGGAGGGGGGGGGGTCACTCGCCCATCAGGGGGGGAGGGGAGGGGTCACTCGCCGATCAGTCTGGAACAACTCCGTGGAGCTGTAGTGGTGCAGGACATCATGAGGCCTCAGATTCGCCAACACTGCAGCTAACCAGTGACAATATCCGTGCACCGTGTGTATGTAATAGGCGACATTTAACGACAGTACCACTCACTCCACAGAGCAGATAGGAGGAGTCACTACTGCGCCAGCAGCTGCTTCACCATTGGGGGCATTGCACTGAGAGACAGTCGCTTCCTTCCCTGCTCCGGAGACTGCCCATTGCCACAATCGTCGCCCGTCGGGGCTCACCGCGAGGTCGCGTTGTAAGGTGGGGGGGGGGGGGGCTATCGGGCTGCCGAGTGGGACTCACGGTGAGGAAGGAGTACAGCGACTTCCCGTACTTGTCCTTGAACAGCTTGCGGATGTCCATCATGTCGACCTCGCAGCGCGACACCATCACACGCGTCAGCACCTTCTCCTTGAGTCCACCCTGCCACGCACACACGGGGTCACGATCCTCTGAACTGGTCCTGGGCCTACCCTAGGTCGACTCAGACTCAACTGAGTACCCGGTGCAGTGTGTAAATACCACCACGAGGGAGACAAAGGCGGCCGGGTATAGTGCTGGTCACCCAGCCCCTTGTGTGCAGTGCCGGCCTCATTAGGTGCTCGCTAACAGCACTTGCCGCAAGAGTCTGTTAAGGCTACACGGGGGATCTTTGTCTTTGTGCGCGAGCGTGTCCGTGTGCCTGGCCACTGGAGGCACGCGATGACCCCTGAGACGCCTCCCCGCCCTCCCTCACCTTCAAGGACTCGTAGAGTTTGTCAGCGAAGAAGCCGGGCGGGCTCTGGATGTACTTCACTGCAACAACAACAACAACACGCACCGCTCGGGTCACTGGGTTCGGGTCGGTGGCAAGGCGAGTGTCGGTGGGTGAGGGTGAGGATTGGCAAGGTAAGTGTACTGCAGTGTGGGTGGGTGAGGGTGAGGGTTGGCAAGGTGAGTGTGCTGCTGTGTGGGTGGGTGAGGGTTGGGATTGGCAAGGTGAGTGTGCTACTGTGGGTGAGGGTGAGGGTTGCCAAGGTGAGTGTGCTGCTGTGTGGGTGGGTGAGGGTGAGGGTTGGCAAGGTGAGTGTGCTACTGTGGGTGAGGGTGAGGGTTGCCAAGGTGAGTGTGCTGCTGTGTGGGTGGGTGAGGGTGAGGGTTGGCAAGGTGAGTGTGCTGCTGTGTGGGTGGGTGAGGGTTGGGATTGGCAAGGTGACTGTGCTGCTGTGTGGGTGGGTGAGGGTTGGCAAGGTGAGTGTGCTGCTGTGTGGGTGGGTGAGGGTGAGGGTTGGCAAGGTGAGTGGTGCTGCTGTGTGGGTGGGTGAGAGTGAGGGTTGGCAAGGTGAGTGTGCTGCTGTGTGGGTGGGTGAGGGTGAGGGTTGGCAAGGTGAGTGTGCTGCTGTGTGGGTGGCTGGAGGCTCCCTTGTGTGTCTGGCTTCTACGGCACCCACTCACCCAGCGCCTGGAACGTGTCCCTGACGTCTCCCTTCATCTCCTTGTTGATGGTGCCCTCCATGTCGATCTCGCTGAAGTTCTTGTAGACAATAAACACTGCACACGTACACACGGGGGTGGGGGGAGGTGGTCAGAGGACGTATCACAAGGCGGGGGGGGACCCAATCCCCGCGCAAGGTCGCGGTGACCACTGGCGGCCACGCACCTCTGTTGAGGTGGGGGAGGCTCCGCGAGGTGAAGATGCTGATGAACTTGGGGACGTCGGTGCCCTTCCTCTGCAGGCCGCCCGCAAACAGATCCTGCGCAGGGGGGGGGGAGGGGGGGGTTCCACTCAATCACTCGCGCGCCCGGCACGGCCCTCGCAGGCCTCGCGACGCCAAGCGGCCAGCAACGCGCAGCACGCAACGGGTAACGTGTAACGCGTAACGGGTGCTCCATCCCGGGTATTGATAGCGGCAGGTGATGTCCACCTTGGTAGAGCGGCAGCATTGACCACGTGTCCGCAGTTAAAGAGGCCTTGGCAGGGAACGGCGAACCCGGGTGTGCTGTGGTGGTGTGGGGGTGTGCTGTGGTGGTGGTGTGGGGGAGTGGCGCTGTGGTGGTGTGGCGGTGTGCTGTGGTGGTGGTATTGGGGGTGTGGCGCTGTGCTGTGGTGGTGGTGTGGGGGTGTGGCGCTGTGGGCGGTGTGGTGGTGTGGGGGTGTGGCGCTGTGTGAGTCTCACCCGCGCGTCCTGCTCCACGAGCTCCTCGTCGATGTTGCTGCTCTCATCTCGGTTCCCCTGGAGAGGAGGGGGGAGGGGGGGGGGTAGAGGAGCACAGATCAGAGGAGGGAACGATGGGGAACAGGGGGCCTCTTGGGGGGGCCCCCAGCAGCTGGAGGTTGTTGGCGGCAGGGCCGCGTGGCCGAGGCTTCCCACCTTGGCGAGCGCCAGCAGCAACTTCTGGAAGTCTCCGGACGTGTCCGAGCTGATGTCCTTCTCGAGCTCAACCTTGTTCACTTCGTGAGCGGACGCGGCAGGGGGAACAACGAGGGAGAGCGCGAGATCAGAACCGACTCGGGGCATATTTATTTATCACGGTTACCGAGAGGCCAGGAACTCAAAGCGCCCAGCGGCCAGCAACAAAGAGCACCGACGTCGTGAGTGCAGACCGCGAAATGTTGCTCGGAGAAGCCAGGGAGCGAGACGATGCGAGGGGACTCCAAAAGGGAAACCGAATATTGGAACGGGGAGCGTGCGGAGGGTCCCAGTACGATCGCGAGTCCGCGACAAACCGCCGCAGGGCAACACTCGGCACCCACCGGCCTTGTAGACCTTGCCGATCTCGCGCAGCTGCGCATTGGAGCGGGACACGAGGATCTCGATGAGCGTCTCCTCGTCCGTGCCAAGGCCCTAGAGACAGAGGGGGGGGGATGAGGTTAACGTCAATTACGAAGGTGAAGGGGCAGCCCTGCCAGTGGCGTAGCTAGGATATTTTGCGCCCGGGGACGAACTATAAAATTGGCGCCCCCCCCCCCCCCCGTTTAATCACATACCAAAATGTAATTACATGACATGTAGGCTGTGTGGTGGGATATATAATTTTTTAGGTTGAGGTTTAGATTTGTGCAGCAGTAGTTTCAGGCTGCCGCGCCCGCCGCAATAAGTTATAATGTGACGTTGTAAGCCTCATTTTGGCGCCCCTTTACCTTGGCGCCCGGGGACATATGTACCCCCCTGCCCCCCCCCCCCCCCCCCCAGCTACGCCTCTGAGCCCTGCAATGTCTCGCTGCTCTCGTCACTGCTGCGAGTGCGAGGAGGGATTGAGAGGGTTGGAGGGATTGAGGGCAGGCAGGGGAGAGGGTAGGAATGTTTCTCTACAGCTTGAGCAACGCTCCACCCCCACTCTCGTCCCAACCACTAAATCTGGACGGGACCGGAGTGGAATTTCACAGAGCGGGACCCCCCCACCCCACCCATCCGACCCCCCCCCCCCCCCCCGGGCTTCCTCCGCGGGCTGTCGGGCCGCCGCTGCCCAGGCAGTGATCTCACTGCCAGGAAACGGAGCGAGGCCGCGTACAGTGGCGCCAACACAGATGTGAAACAGCTACAGCAGCTACAGCAGCTACAGCTACAGCAGCAGCTACAGCAGCTACAGCTACAGCAGCTACAGCAGCTACAGCAGCTACAGCCAGAACTACATCAGCGTCTGATCTGCGTCCCTACGCAGGCGGGCATCGTGCGAGGTGCTTCGACTCTTCCCTTCCTGCCCCCCCCCGGCCCACTCCCACCACCCCCCCCCCCCCCGACTGGCGATTCGATTAACTGTTGACTTGTGAGCGGGGTCTGTTGCGTTTAACATTGCGGTGAATGTTTGCAACTTGGAGGAAACCATCGACAGAGCAAATCGATTCCCACCCCGCTATTTGGCACCACTTGCGGTGAACGTTAGCCAGACGTCGGGGATGGACTTGCTCTCGGCATAGGAATGTCGAGGGTCAGCAGCGGACAGAGTGACCGACTTGGAGGCGGTCTCGTGTTTAAGTAGAACGTGAAGCGGCATCGACCCTGCCGCGATGAGCGCTGTGAGATGGCGCGCTCGGGCAGCTTTGCTCGTGGCGCGGGGAGAGAGAGACGGGGGGGGCTCTGTTCCGTGGCGCGGGGAGCCCGGGCTGAGCCAGGCGCTGGACTGGGTCGGGTCCAGAATAAGCGGTGGCGGGGCTGGGGGTGTGGAAGTTGGGGCGAGGTGGTGGAGCGAGCGGTGGGGCGACCGGTGGGGCGAGCGGGCACACCCATTCACTGTTGAAAGGGTTCGTAAACCCTTTTACGCGCACGCACATCCACACGCGCGCGCTCTCTCTCGACTCGCACCCACAAATACAGGCAAAGGCCATCCGTATAGCCTCCAGCAGACTGTTGGGGCAGGTGCTGTTAAGCGAGCGCCTACAAAGGCCCGCACGGCACAACAACACGCCCAGCCGCCTTTGTCTCCCCAGTGCCTGTGTGTGTATGCATCGCACCAGGTACTCGTTGAAGACCGAGGGAGATCGAGGACCGTTTAAAATATTCGACACTGATGTTGGAATCCAACTCGGGTCGCCGGGTTCGTAGTGCAGTGCGGTAACCGCTGTGCCACGGCTCCCGTACACACACACTAGTCCCGTACACACACACACGCGCGGAGTCGCGTTCGCAGTCTTTCGTCGAGACATCCCAGACGCGGACCCCCACACCCGCCCAACCCGCACGCGCGGCACACCCAAAGACAAAGACAAACGTCCCCCGTGTAGCCCACACGACGCTGTTCGGGCAAGTGCGGTCACGGCCGGACCGGCCCACGTGACCAGCACCGCGTCTCCCCAGTGGCGACGTCCACCAGGTTCTCGTTCAGGGCTCAGTCGACCCCAGGACCCCTTCAGATGTTCGCAGGCGGGAGTCGAACCCAGGTCTTCTTCTTCGTCACACACACGCGCGCCACGCACTCAACTAGTAAGTGGTGACGTCACCACGGCGTTTGTGCCAGGCTGGGTGCACCTTGAGGCCACGAGGCGTCGGAGGCTCGCTGGCAGGAGGTGACGGGACAGGTGTTGTGCGCCACCCACGCACACACTGAACACGGAATGTCACAGTCTCTCTGATCTTACACAGTCTGACTGATGGTACAGTCTGACTGATGGTACAGTCTGATTGATGCTACAGTCTGACTGATGGTGCAGTCTGGCTGATGGTACAGTCTGACTGATGGTACAGTCTGACTGATGCTACAGTCTGACTGATGCTACAGTCTGACTGATGCTACAGTCTGACTGATGCTACAGTCTGACTGATGCTACAGTCTGACTGATGGTACAGTCTGACTGATGGTACAGTCTGACTGATGGTACAGTCTGGCTGATGCTACAGTCTGATTGATGCTACAGTCTGGCTGATGCTACAGTCTGGCTGATGCTACAGTCTGACTGATGCTACAGTCTGACTGATGCTCAGTCTGATTGATGCTACAGTCTGGCTGATGCTACAGTCTGATTGATGCTACAGTCTGATTGATGCTACAGTCTGATTGATGGTACAGTCTGACTGATGCTACAGTCTGGCTGATGCTACAGTCTGGCTGATGCTACAGTCTGATTGATGGTACAGTGTGACTGATGGTACAGTCTGATTGATGGTACAGTGTGCTCCCACGGTATTTACATCCTATGGTCTTCGCCAGTGACCGCAATGCGCTGGCAGCGACTCGCGGAACGCGCTGCGATGGGAGAGACTGCCCGGGCCGGTTTCACAGCTCGTCCTGTAAGCGTTGACAGGCCAGCGGACGGCAGCACCGCAATGGATCGTTGCATCTATCTGTGCGGAGCATTGAGGGTCGTCGCTCTCCACCCCTACTTCTTGTGCGTGCTGGGTTCTCTCCAGGGGTTATCGGGCTCCCTCCCACACGAAGCCAACCTCTCAACAATGGTGGAGCTCATAGCCAACATCCCAACCCTCCTGATAACGAGTCTTGTGACTCCGAGAGGCGAGTCTGGGCGAGTGAAGGAGGCACGGCGATGCCGCCGCTGCTGCTGCGATGCCGTGAGGAGGCCTCGTGGAGGGCGCGGCTGCTGGGATCGAGGAGTCACCGCACAGGGCGACATCGCACCGACGGTCCCACGGCGCTGCCAAGCGGGCGTGACGCGGTCCACCCAGAGCCGCGACTCCAGCAGAGACGACGGCTCCTGATCCACCTCCACTCACCTCCACTCACCTCCACGTACCCACCCTCGCCATTAACTCCTCAGCCCGTCCACTCACCCCCTCGACTCTCTCTCACGACACCTCACCCTGCTCCACCACTCAAATCCTCACCGCCTGCACCCCCCCCCCCACTCACCCCCCTTTCACCTCCTTACCCCCACCCCCCGCTCACCACCTCATCCGCTCACCTCCACGCAAACCCCTCGCCCTCCTCACCCCCCCCAGCCACTCACCTCTACTCCTCACACCCGCACCCCACGCCTCACCCCCTCCACTCACCTCTCCACTCGCCCCCTCCACCCCAATCCATCCTCCACTCACCCTTTAACATCTCACTCCCCCTCACCCTCCTCACCCTCCTCACCCTCCTCACCCTCCTCACCCCTCACCTTCATGGACCAGTTGAGTTCGTCAGCGTCGAACTCGGCGGGGCTCTTGAGGAGTCCGAGCACCACGGACTCGAGGCGTCCCGACAGCGCCGCCTTGAGGGCACTCGGCAGGTCCTGGGGGCGGGGCAGGGGGGGACGGGGATGCGGTGGGGGAGAGGGGGGGCCCGTGAGGGGTCAGGAACTCCCCGTGAAGAGGTGGAGGGGGCTCCTCGTGGGGCTCCGCGTCGCTCCTCGCCCGAGGCCACGGCGCCTCCACTCCCCGTCCCAGCTTGGGCCCCGTATTTGGATTTTGAAGAAGAGGATCTCACTTCCCCCCCCCTTCTCACCCCCCTCCTCACCCCCCTCCTCCTCACCCCTCCTCACCCCCCCCCCCCTCCTCACCTCCCCCCCTCACCTTGCCGTAGAGCTGCTGGTAGGACTGCGCGATGGCGCGCCGCTGCACGTTGCTGCGGTCGGTGAGGACGTCGATGATCTTCAGCTCGTCCACTCCTGTCGGTCGCGGGGGAGGGGCGAGTGCTGGGTGAGCAGTGGCGAGTGGCGGTGTGAGTGAGTGGAGGTGAGTAAGTGGCGGAGTGAGTGAGTGGAGGTGCGAGTGAGTGGCGGTGCGGGTGAGTGGAGGTGCGAGTGAGTGGCAGTGTGAGTGAGTGGCGGTGTGAGTGAGTGAGTGGCTGTGTGAGTGAGTGGCGGTGTGGGTAAGTGGCGGTGTGGGTGAGTGAGTGGCGGTGTGGGTGAGTGGCGGTGTGGGTGAGTGGCGGTGTGAGTGAGTGGAGGTGCGAGTGAGTGGCGGTGCGGGTGAGTGGAGGTGCGAGTGAGTGGCAGTGTGAGTGAGTGGCTGTGTGAGTGAGTGGCGGTGTGGATAAGTGGCGGTGTGGGTGAGTGAGTGGCGGTGTGGGTGAGTGAGTGGCAGTGTGGGTGAGTGGCGGTGTGAGTGAGTGGCGGTGTGAGTGGCTGCGTGGGTGAGTGAGTGGAGGTGCGAGTGAGTGGCGGTGTGAGTGAGTGAGTGGGGGTGTGGGTGAGCGAGTGAGTGGCGGTGTGAGTGAGTGAGTGGAGGTGTGGGTGGGGGCGAGCTGTGGCGAGCTGTGGCGAGTGGTGCGCACCCTTGGTCTTGATGGCGGCTTCGATGGCCTCGGCATCGGATTTGGCGTTGGAGTTGGGCTGGGTCTTCTCCACCCCGCGGAACGAGGTGAAGGGAATCTGCGGCGTGGCGGTGAGAGAGGGGTAAACTATAAACGGGTTGCCCGCGATTAGCCCCGCACCTCCGATGGGCACGGTCGGCTACGTAGGGTGCGAAAGAAGTTCAGAGGCACAGTTCGCGTGTGGCCGGTGGGTTAAAGTGTGGGGGTACTTCCCACACGTCTGGCCAGCGTGGGAAGAGTAGGCCAAATACCCTCGGCAGCTCCCTCTCGCGGAGGCCACTTCCCCAGCAGTAGCGCGAGCGAGCAATTGCAGGGCTGCGCCTTTTACCCGACGAGGATAAGCAGTCCCCCCCCCCCCGTCCCGGGGGACCCCTGCGAGGGGACTCACCGGGAGCTCGGTGTCCCCCTCGCCGCGGTTCATGTGCTTCATCAGCTCGTGGACCATCATCTTGGCAGCGTGCAGTGGGACCTGAGCAGCCGCGCACAGGGACACGGCGACACGAGTCGGACACCGGTGCGGAGGAGAAGGCGCGGGGGGGAGACAGGAGCGCCCCCCCCCCCAGCCGCACCCCGAGTGTGACAGCACTCATCCCCACTCGGCCACGGGGGTCCGGACGAGGTCTGGGAACAATCGCGCGATTATGAAACGACTCGGCGGCCTGGCAGGAGCAGGAACAACACGAACGCGAATCCGCGTCTCGTCCGAGCCAAACGGCACGGGGGGCACGTGACGAGCCCCCCCCCTACCCATCCCGCCCGGGGCGCCGCGGGGCTCGCGAAGGAGGAGAAGCCAAGAGGGGGAGGGGGGATTGGGGGAGGGGGGATTGGGGGAGGGGGGTAGGGGGAGGGGTGGGGGGTCTTCACTGAGGTCTGGGATGCAGCCAGGGGATGGGGAGAGAGAGAGACACTTCGATACGTGGAGAGAGACACTTCGATACGTGTGGAGACCCACACTCGGATACATCGAGACACGCAGTGATACGTGTAGAGAGACACAGATCTACAAATAGATGCACACGCGCTTGCACAGAGGCAGATCGATGTGTGCACACAGAGCCACAGACAGCATTGCTAATGAGCTCGCACACAAAAGACACGAAAACAGAGAAACAGCAATAGCTGAGACGCATTAACACACGCTCGCTCCGTAATACACGGATCATTCAGACGCCCGGATACATGACACCCACTCACACACACACAAACTCATAAATAAACACTGCGCTCTGACACTTGGGGATACAAAACACGGTGATATGAGACGCACACACACACACACACGTACACACACACACGGACACGTCGAGAGACAGGGTGAGTGTCTTGTATATAT
The DNA here is from genome assembly GCF_015708825.2 of Lethenteron reissneri. Classification (NCBI taxonomy): domain Eukaryota; kingdom Metazoa; phylum Chordata; class Hyperoartia; order Petromyzontiformes; family Petromyzontidae; genus Lethenteron; species Lethenteron reissneri. The sequence goes on from NC_083805.1 coordinate 744,643, forward strand.
CACAGAGGCATTTGGAACACTGCGTCAACATAATAACGAAACGATGTTACCAGGTAAAGCAACACTTTACCTAGGGATCTGGCCACACATTGTGATAGGTCATCCAGTGACGTTACCTTCATTTGTGATCATTTATAGGAGCAGCCAAACAATCCAAACGCCTCTTCTCAATGTGGAGGGCAACACCGGAGGAACCCGGGACAAGAACCGACGCGTCCTCCACGTGGAGAGAGAGAACGACGCAACGACACCGCGCACAGGCGTCGGGAGGGTCCCCGAACGAACCCATCACCTCCTTCGTCGCAGGCGAGGAAGCTAACATCTCCTCGCCATCGCAGCGTCTAAAAAGATAGACCCCCCCCCCGCAGACTACCCCCGCAGACTACCCCCGCAGACTACCCCCGCAGACTACCCCCGCAGACTACCCCCGCAGACTACCCCCGCAGACTACCCCCGCAGACTACCCCCGCAGACTACCCCCGCAGACTACCCCGCAGACTACTCCCGCAGACTACTCCCGCAGACTACTCCCGCAGACTACTCCCGCAGACTACTCCCGCAGACTACCCCCGCAGACTACTCCCGCAGACTACCCCCGCAGACTACCCCCGCAGCAGACTACTCCCGCAGACTACCCCGCAGACTCGCAGACTACCCCCGCAGACTACCCCCGCAGACTACTCCCGCAGACTACTCCGCAGACTACTCCCGCAGACTACTCCCGCAGACTACCCCCGCAGACTACCCCCGCAGACTACCCCCGCAGACTACTCCCGCAGACTACTCCCGCAGACTACTCCCGCAGACTACCCCCGCAGACTACCCCCGCAGACTACTCCCGCAGACTACTCCCGCAGACTACTCCCGCAGACTACCCCCGCAGACTACCCCTGCAGACTACTCCCGCAGACTACTCCCGCAGACTACTCCCGCAGACTACCCCCGCAGACTACTCCCGCAGACTACTCCCGCAGACTACTCCCGCAGACTACTCCCGCAGACTACCCCCGCAGACTACCCCCGCAGACTACTCCCGCAGACTATTCCCGCAGACTACCCCCGCAGACTACTCCCGCAGACTACTCCCGCAGACTACTCCCGCAGACTACTCCCGCAGACTACTCCCGCAGACTACTCCCGCAGACTACTCCCGCAGACTACTCCCGCAGACTACCCCCGCAGACTACCCCCGCAGACTACCCCCGCAGACTACTCCCGCAGACTACTCCCGCAGACTACTCCCGCAGACTACCCCCGCAGACTACCCCCGCAGACTACTCCCGCAGACAACTCCCGCAGACTACTCCCGCAGACTACCCCCGCAGACTACCCCCGCAGACTACCCCCGCAGACTACCCCCGCAGACTACTCCCGCAGACTACTCCCGCAGACTACCCCCGCAGACTACCCCCGCAGACTACCCCCGCAGACTACCCCCGCAGACTACCCCCGCAGACTACCCCCGCAGACTACCCCCGCAGACTACCCCCGCAGACTACCCCCGCAGACTACCCCCGCAGACTACTCCCGCAGACTACTCCCGCAGACTACTCCCGCAGACTACCCCCGCAGACTACCCCCGCAGACTACCCCGCAGACTACTCCCGCAGACTACTCCCGCAGACTACTCCCGCAGACTACCCCCGCAGACTACCCCCGCAGACTCCCCCCGCAGACTACCCCCGCAGACTACCCCGCAGACTACTCCCGCAGACTACTCCCGCAGACTACTCCCGCAGACTACGCCCGCAGACTACCCCCGCAGACTACCCCCGCAGACTACCCCCGCAGACTACTCCCGCAGACTACCCCCGCAGACTACCCCCGCAGACTACCCCCGCGATCCCCCGGGGCTGCTCGGGCCGATGCCGACCCCGTTCCCCGGGATGTGGAGTCGGAGCAGCTCACGCGCTCGCAGTTCCCCGTCTCCAAACCGCCCCCTCGTCCCCCTGTGAGCGACTAAGGGGGTCTGCGTCCCCCTTGCCCAGACCCCTGTGAGCCTCTAAGGGGGTCTCCTCCCCCTTTCCCAGACCCCTGTTTGCCGGAATATCGACTGCCCGCACCCCGAGCACGCGATGCGCCGCAGTGGTTCCAGGCGACATTGTCGCCAGCAACTGGCGCGTGATGTCGCTCTGTCGCCTGACGACACGTCACCGCTCTGCTGTGGAGGATCGTTGCCCGAAACGTCACCGATCATATATTTTATTTTAAGGCCACACGCGGTGTTATTGACAAGGGACGCGTTGTTGTTTGTGCACCACTGCCAATGCAGCAGCAGCCACAGTTCCGTGTTGTTGTAAAATGAACTCTAATTGTCTCGAGCCCACACTTCGTGCCCTCTGGGTCAGAAGTGTTTCGGCTCGAGACGACCTCATCCAGCAGTGGATAGAGCAGTGAGTGTCTCGGCTCGAGAATAACTCTGGGGGGGGGGGGGGGGGTGGGCGGGACGTGCAGCTACCAGACCAGGTGGCCGTAGCTGACTCGAGTAGTCGAATGGCGACGCTGGCGAGTCGCGTTGGTAACAGTCGCAGGTGACGACTGTTACTGCCCGTGACGACTGTTACTGCCCGTGACGACTGTTACTGCCCGTGACGACTGTTACTGCCCGTGACGACTGTTACTGCCCGTGACGACTGTTACTGCCCGTGACGACTGTTACTGCCCGTGACGACTGTTACTGCCCGTGACGACTGTTACTGCCCGTGACGACTGTTACTGCCCGTGACGACTGTTACTGCCCGTGACGACTGTTACTGCCCGTGACGACTGTTACTGCCCGTGACGACTGTTACTGCCCGTGACGACTGTTACTGCCCGTGACGACTGTTACTGCCCGTGACGACTGTTACTGCCCGTGACGACTGTTACTGCCCGTGACGACTGTTACTGCCCGTGGACGACTGTTACTGCCCGTGGCGACTGTTACTGCCCGTGGCGACTGTTACTGCCCGTGGCGACTGTTACTGCCCGTGGCGACTGTTACTGCCCGTGGCGACTGTTACTGCCCGTGGCGACTGTTACTGCCCGTGACGACTGTTACTGCCCGTGACGACTGTTACTGCCCGTGACGACTGTTACTGCCCGTGGCGACTGTTACTGCCCGTGGCGACTGTTACTGCCCGTGGCGACTGTTACTGCCCGTGGCGACTGTTACTGCCCGTGGCGACTGTTACTGCCCGTGACGACTGTTACTGCCCGTGACGACTGTTACTGCCCGTGACGACTGTTACTGCCCGTGACGACTGTTACTGCCCGTGACGACTGTTACTGCCCGTGACGACTGTTACTGCCCGTGACGACTGTTACTGCCCGTGACGACTGTTACTGCCCGTGGCGACTGTTACTGCCCGTGGCGACTGTTACTGCCCGTGGCGACTGTTACTGCCCGTGGCGACTGTTACTGCCCGTGGCGACTGTTACTGCCCGTGGCGACTGTTACTGCCCGTGGCGACTGTTACTGCCCGTGACGACTGTTACTGCCCGTGACGACTGTTACTGCCCGTGACGACTGTTACTGCCCGTGACGACTGTTACTGCCCGTGACGACTGTTACTGCCCGTGACGACTGTTACTGCCCGTGACGACTGTTACTGCCCGTGACGACTGTTACTGCCCGTCCCGTGACGACTGTTACTGCCCGTGACGACTGTTACTGCCCGTGGCGACTGTTACTGCCCGTGGCGACTGTTACTGCCCGTGGCGACTGTTACTGCCCGTGGCGACTGTTACTGCCCGTGGCGACTGTTACTGCCCGTGGCGACTGTTACTGCCCGTGGCGACTGTTACTGCCCGTGACGACTGTTACTGCCCGTGACGACTGTTACTGCCCGTGACGACTGTTACTGCCCGTGACGACTGTTACTGCCCGTGACGACTGTTACTGCCCGTGGACGACTGTTACTGCCCGTGGCGACTGTTACTGCCCGTGGCGACTGTTACTGCCCGTGGCGACTGTTACTGCCCGTGGCGACTGTTACTGCCCGTGGCGACTGTTACTGCCCGTGGCGACTGTTACTGCCCGTGGCGACTGTTACTGCCCGTGGCGACTGTTACTGCCCGTGGCGACTGTTACTGCCCGTGGCGACTGTTACTGCCCGTGGCGACTGTTACTGCCCGTGGCGCTGTTACTGCCCGTGGCGACTGTTACTGCCCGTGGCGACTGTTACTGCCCGTGGCGACTGTTACTGCCCGTGGCGACTGTTACTGCCCGTGACGACTGTTACTGCCCCGTGACGACTGTTACTGCCCGTGACGACTGTTACTGCCCGTGACGACTGTTACTGCCCGTGACGACTGTTACTGCCCGTGACGACTGTTACTGCCCGTGGCGACTGTTACTGCCCGTGGCGACTGTTACTGCCCGTGGCGACTGTTACTGCCCGTGGCGACTGTTACTGCCCGTGGCGACTGTTACTGCCCGTGGCGACTGTTACTGCCCGTGCGACTGTTACTGCCCGTGACGACTGTTACTGCCCGGGACGACTGTTACTGCCCGTGACGACTGTTACTGCCCGTGGCGACTGTTACTGCCCGTGGCGACTGTTACTGCCCGTGGCGACTGTTACTGCCCGTGGCGACTGTTACTGCCCGTGGCGACTGTTACTGCCCGTGGCGACTGTTACTGCCCGTGGCGACTGTTACTGCCCGTGGCGACTGTTACTGCCCGTGGCGACTGTTACTGCCCGTGGCGACTGTTACTGCCCGTGGCGACTGTTACTGCCCGTGGCGACTGTTACTGCCCGTGACGACTGTTACTGCCCGTGACGACTGTTACTGCCCGTGACGACTGTTACTGCCCGTGACGACTGTTACTGCCCGTGACGACTGTTACTGCCCGTGGCGACTGTTACTGCCCGTGGCGACTGTTACTGCCCGTGGCGACTGTTACTGCCCGTGGCGACTGTTACTGCCCGTGGCGACTGTTACTGCCCGTGGCGACTGTTACTGCCCGTGGCGACTGTTACTGCCCGTGACGACTGTTACTGCCCGTGACGACTGTTACTGCCCGTGACGACTGTTACTGCCCGTGACGACTGTTACTGCCCGTGACGACTGTTACTGCCCGTGACGACTGTTACTGCCCGTGACGACTGTTACTGCCCGTGACGACTGTTACTGCCCGTGACGACTGTTACTGCCCGTGGCGACTGTTACTGCCCGTGGCGACTGTTACTGCCCGTGGCGACTGTTACTGCCCGTGGCGACTGTTACTGCCCGTGGCGACTGTTACTGCCCGTGGCGACTGTTACTGCCCGTGGCGACTGTTACTGCCCGTGACGACTGTTACTGCCCGTGACGACTGTTACTGCCCGTGACGACTGTTACTGCCCGTGACGACTGTTACTGCCCGTGACGACTGTTACTGCCCGTGGCGACTGTTACTGCCCGTGGCGACTGTTACTGCCCGTGGCGACTGTTACTGCCCGTGACGACTGTTACTGCCCGTGACGACTGTTACTGCCCGTGACGACTGTTACTGCCCGTGACGACTGTTACTGCCCGTGACGACTGTTACTGCCCGTGGCGACTGTTACTGCCCGTGACGACTGTTACTGCCCGTGACGACTGTTACTGCCCGTGACGACTGTTACTGCCCGTGACGACTGTTACTGCCCGTGGCGACTGTTACTGCCCGTGACGACTGTTACTGCCCGTGACGACTGTTACTGCCCGTGACGACTGTTACTGCCCGTGACGACTGTTACTGCCCGTGGCGACTGTTACTGCCCGTGGCGACTGTTACTGCCCGTGGCGACTGTTACTGCCCGTGACGACTGTTACTGCCCGTGACGACTGTTACTGCCCGTGGCGACTGTTACTGCCCGTGACGACTGTTACTGCCCGTGACGACTGTTACTGCCCGTGACGACTGTTACTGCCCGTGACGACTGTTACTGCCCGTGGCGACTGTTACTGCCCGTGACGACTGTTACTGCCCGTGACGACTGTTACTGCCCGTGACGACTGTTACTGCCCGTGACGACTGTTACTGCCCGTGACGACTGTTACTGCTCTCATAACATCGCGCTCAACGCCCTGGGCCAGGCGACGATGAGGGAATGGAAACGGGTGGGGGTGGAGTGTGGTGGGGGGGGAGTGTGGTGGGGGGGGTGGAGTGTGGTGGGGGGGTGGAGTGTGGTGGGGGGTGGAGTGTGGTGAGGGGTGGAGTGTGGTGGGGGGTGGAGTGTGGTGGGGGGGTGGAGTGTGGTGGGGGGTGGAGTTTGGTGGGGGGGGTGGAGTGTGGTGGGGGGTGGAGTGTGGTGGGGGGTGGAGTGGTGGGTGGAGTGGGGGTGGTGGCGCTCTTCTGCCAGTCTCCCAGCCGCACCTGCAACACAAAACTGGTTTCCGAACCCGAACGCGCAGAACGCGGAGCGGATCCCTCCGCCGGTGAGGATGACCGAAACGCGCGCCCGGTAAGAGATCTCCCGTCGTGTGTGGTCACGCGAAGCCGGACTGCGGATGAGACACCCAATGTTGAACCAATGCTGATGCAAACTCTGCACTCCCCGCAGGCCGCGTGGCTGACAGGATGTGTGCAATCCGCTCTGTACTCTGCACTCTGCTCCCTTGTTCCACACACGCAGCGGCCACGCTTCGTGCATTTAAAAAAACACACGGCACGGATCGACTCCGCGGAGCCGGAGTCTAAACTCCCCCCCAACCCCCTCATCTTCCCAACTCCCATCGACCACTCCCAGCCCTCCCCAAAACTCAACTTTCATCCCACTAACCCCCCCCCCCGTACTCTGCTCCCTCCCTCCATCCGCCCCACCGAGACTGAACAGAGACGCAGAATGGATTCTTGAATCGTAACCGCGACTCAAGCGTCGGCCCTCCACCCCGAGCCTTGCTCGAGTACTGTGGTGAAGGTGGAGTGTGTACTGTGTGTACTGTGTGTACTGTGGTGAAGATGGAGTGTGTACTGTGGTGTGTGTACAGTGGTGAAGGTGGAGTGTGTACTGTAGTGTGTATACTGTGGTGTTTGTACTGTGTGTACTGTGGTGAAGATGGTTTCTGTTACCGGGTCTGTGCCGTGTCACGAGGCGTGTACCGACGGTTGTGAAAGCACTCCGAACGAGCGCTCACCTTTCCACGGCTCACGCAGAGTATCAACAAAGACGCAAAGCTCCCCCGAGTAGCCCACGGTTCCTGTCGGGGCAAGTTCTGTGAACGAGCCCCGCGCGCCCCTCTCCTACACCCTCCCCCCCTGCACCCCCCCCCTGCACCTCCCCCCCTGCACCTCCCCCCCCCCCCCTGCACCGCGCCCCCCTCTCCACATTCCGCGCCTCTTGCTCCACCACCGTAACCTCCCACGCCCGGCTGCAGCTCCACGCTTCGACTCACCCCACCGCAGCGCACACCCAGCCCGCAGTGCCACGCCCGCCGCTGCCGCTGGGCGCAGGGAGCGGTGAGGGGGGGGGGTGTCTGCGTTCTGTTTGCGCGCAGCGCTCGGCACTTTAAGCGCAGCGCCGGCCCTTAGCCGGACACCTCAACTCAGTTTGCGAGCTTCTGTTATCCCTGCCCCCCGATCGCGTGGGTCCCTGTCTCCGCCTCGCGTCAGGGCGGGCGGTCTGGGAGCAGGGACCCCGAGAAACTCCCTGGAACCCCCTGGACCCGCCTCGCTCCGGGGGCGGCAGGGCGCACGCGCGACTCACCGAGCAGTGGCGCAGAAAGAGACGGCGATCACCAGAGTCAGCCTCGGCGCGCGCCTCTCCGCGCTGTTATATGAGCCCCGCCTGGCCCTGCCCAGCCGGCAGATCGACACGCCCTTGTGCCCACATGAGGAGGGCTTTGTCTCACTTGCCAATTTCAGCGGCTGCAAAAACCCGGAACATGGATTTCTGGAACTCTTGCATCGTGGATTCCCTGCGCCGAGTGAGCTCTGGAGACTTTACACGCGGGGCGCTGCTGCAGAGGAAACTCGGCAGGGCGCGGAGCGGGAATGTAGTGATCTGGTCCAGGTTTTGCTAACAACGTTCTGTGTTGGTGGACCTGGGAGAGGGGGAGGGGTGTTTGAGTCATGAGACCCCTGGGGAGCGGGCGAGGCTCGCGGAGCCACACGAAGACAGTGGAATCTAAAGGAGGGCCGGCGCTGGTGGTGTTGAGACTGATGGGTGATGGTGTAGAGTTCCTGAGCAGTGGTGGATGAGTGGGGAGGTGGGTGGAGGTGGTGGATAGTTAACGTGTTAGTTGGGTAAGTTTGGGGGGTATTGTGATCACCTTCCCGCCGGCCTTGGATACGCGCAGAAGTGACTCGAGTGCGTCTCGAATGTCACGGGTCACACCCCCAGGCTCACATCCCCAGGGTCCCACCCCCGGGGTCCGCTCTCGAGCCTCTCCTCCCCTGGACTCAGGAGGCGCGATCCCACAAGGGACACCGAATCCCTGGCTGGTGAACCCCGTCCTGCTCCATCCACTGCCACACCCAAATCCCCACCCCGACGTTTATCCCCAACACTGCCTCCGTCTAACGCAGTGCGAGTGCCTCTCTCGCTGTCTCAGTCTCTCGTTGTCTCAGTCTCTCGTTGTCTCAGTCTCTCGTTGTGTCTCTCTGCGTTTCTCCGAGTCCCACTGCCTCGCCCCCACATCTCAAGCGACGCCATTCCCGTTCCTCCACCTCCTCCACCTCCTCTCTCCCCACCGTTCCTCCTGATCCCAGGACTAGTCATAACCCTAGCGTTTACCCTGACGCCAACCCAAACCCTCTCTCCAACTCAATCCCAATCATATTCCTGACCCTTTCCCAAACGTCAATGATATCCAGAGCCAGATCTGTACGCCCATTGTCAGCGGTCATCGTCAACATCCGATGTGCCACTCACGCCGCCCCCCCCAGTGACTGCCGCCCCCTTGCCTCTGCTGCCCCCCCCCCCCCCCCCACGGGAACCAGAGAGCAGCTCGCGCTGCACGAGTCGACTCACGGCTACGCCTACTTCGGTCCATGAAATCGGAGCGATTATAATCGATTTTTATCCGTATATCGATTAATCGTTACATGCCCCCATCCTCTGCGTCTACCGCGCCTCGCACCCTCCTCGTGCCCCCCCCCCCCCCCCCCCTCGTGGGGACCCCCCCCCCCCCTTCTGCCCCCTCCCCTCCTTCTCCCCACCTCATAGAAGGGCAGAGCGGACTGTTTAACTTGATGGCTCTGTTCTAAGAGATGCATGGAGATAATTTACAGTGATAATTCACAGCTATTCATCAAATACACTGCTAGATGAGGACCTATCCACGCCGCGTCGGTCATGCCGATTGTTTCACTTCACAGTGCTGGCCGGTGAGGGTTGGCGGTGCGGTGTGCGCCCAGAACCGGTTCATGTATCACTCGCAGCTGATGTTGGTTGAGTTCAAGTTCGCAGTGCGCTAACCACTGCACCACCACTCCACCTGTATACTTGTAGTTTGCGTGCCTCTCTCCCCGTGGTCGTGTGGATTTGTCTCCGGATCTTCCCGTTTTTCCCTCCCCAGTTAGAATGAACATCACGCGTTTAGAGTATTTGGCTGCTGCTATACATTTCCACTTGATGGTGACGATAATCCACTTCGTTGAGCTATCATGTCTAGGCAGGTCGCTTCTGAAGAAGAGCTACACAGCTCAGTGGGACTTACCTGGTGAAATAAAAAAAATGTTTTAGTTTAAAATACGAAGAATATATGAACGTACCTGCCACTGAACGATGGGGGATTAGCAGCTGCTTCTGTGTGGCCGCGTGCGCGCAATTACCTCTTGATGGGCCCCAGTGAACCGAGACGAGGATAATGAAAGGGTGGTGAAAGAGGTGGAGGGGCCGGGGTGGGGGTGAGAGCGACTGCCTGGGGCTAATCTCTCACCAGATGTTCCAGGTCGACGACACGTGACTAGCAGCTGGCACAACCCTTGAGGTATACAGGGTGCGGTGTGCCGGATGCGGACACATGCTCTGGTCGCCGACTAAAAGAACAACAACAGCAGCAGCAGTACTGGTGGGAGGCTCGGGGCAAAGCTCAGGATCTCTGTGCGAGTGTGTGGGTTTCTGTGCGAGTCTATGAGTCTCTGTGCGAGTATATGGGTATCTGTGCAAGTCTATGGGTTTCTGTGTGACTCTATGGGTCTGTGTCTATGGGTTTCTGTGTGAGTATATGGATCTGTGCGAGTATGGGTATCTGTGCGAGTCTGTGGGTCTGAGTCTATGAGTATCTGTGCGAGTCTATGGGTTTCTGTGAGTCTATGGGTTTGAGTTTACGGGTTTCTGTGAGACTATGGGCGTGTGTGAGCATATGGGTCTCTGTGCGAGTCTATGGGTCCCTGTGCGAGTATGGGTCTGAGTCTATGGGTTTCTGTGTGAGTCTATGGGTCTCTGTGTCTCAGTATGTATGTTGAACCTCTTTCGCACCGTACGTAGCCAAACGTGCTAATCGGAGGTGCGGGTCATCAACAACAATCATCGTTCACGATGCGGGAGACTGTCAGGCAGCAGAGGTCGCAATCGGGTACCCGATACCCGTACCCTACCCGATATCCGGCTCCCCGTACCCGGCCGTTTGCGACCTGGTGCGGCCGGGTACGGGTAAGGAATCAAAACCCGTTTGCGACCTCTGCCGGGCAGATTGTCGTGGTAGCTGCGGGTCTCCTACGCAGCAGCTGCGACACCTGGCGGAGGCCAGAGCGCGGTGGTAGCGAGGAGGTGTGGTGGTGGTGGTAACGAGGTTTGGTGTGGTGGTGGTGGTGATGGTGATGGTAGTGGCGGTGGTGGTGGTAGCGAGGTGTGGTGGCGGTGGCAGTGAGGTGTGGTGGTGGTAGCGAGGAGGTGTGGTGGTGGTGGAGGCATCATCGGCTGTGTCCGCGATGCCGTCTCCATGTTTAATAGCAGCAGAAGCTGCTATTAAACATGGAGACGGCAGCAGCAGGGGCAGCAGGGGCAGCAGGGGCAGCAGGGGTAGCAGGGGCAGCAGGGGCAGCAGGGGCAGCAGGGGTCGCGCGACTCCAGCTTCTGCCGTGGGCGGCATCGAGGAGGCGCGGGAGCGAGGTCCCAGCTGGGCCAGCTCGTGGCGAGGAGAGCGGAGACGCTCCGGGGAGGCTCCTCCCCGCGTCCACCTCCTCGCCCCCCCCCCGGTCCGCGTGGCCCCCCGCGGCCCGGGCCGCTGCCGCCCTCTGCTGGGTGGAGCGAGAAGCGCGCGGATCGACACCGGTGACGAAGACGCGGACATTGAACAAAACATAAACAGACACTCGGCGACGTTTCGGGCCATGACCCTTCTTAAGAGCACACACACGTACAGGGGCCAAAGTGATATGAAGAAGGCCCATTGCCCGGAACGTTGCCCATTGCAATGCTCTGTTTCCCTTTTCGGGTCACACACACGGCGTGGTTGAGGAATGCGCTGCGTGGCTGTGTTGACTGCTTGTCCACCTCCTGCTAACGCAGCAGGGGCAGCAGCAGGGGCAGCAGCTCCGGGTTGTTTGCCCGCCCGGTGCACGGGGCTGGGAGTTCGTCCCTCTCGAGACCCATAGAATAACACCCATAGACTCAACATACACACCCCTCCATAGACTTGCACCCATATACTCAACATACACACACCACCATAGACTCACACCCATAGACTCAACATACACACACCCCCATAGACTCACACCCATAGACTCAACATACACACACCTCCATAGACTCACACCCATAGACTCAACATACACACACCCCCATAGACTCACACCCATAGACTCAACATACACACACCTCCATAGACTCACACCCATAGACTCAACATACACACATCTCCATAGGCTCAACATACACACACCTCCACAGACTCACACCCATAGACTCAACATACACACACCTACATAGACTCACACCCATAGACTCAACATACACACACCTCCATAGTCTCACACCCATAGACTCAACATACACACACCCCCATAGACTCACACCCATAGACTCAACATACACACACCTCCATAGACTCACACCTATAGACTCAACATACACACACCTCCATAGACTCACACCCATATACTCAACATACACACACCTCCATAGACTCACCCATAGACTCAACATACACACACCTCCATAGACTCGCACCTATAGACTCAACATACACACAACTCCATAGACTCACACCCATAGACTCAACATACACACACCTCCATAGACTCAACATACACACACCTCCACAGACTCACACCCATAGACTCAACATACACACACCTACATAGACTCACACCCATAGACTCAACATACACACACCTCCATAGTCTCACACCCATAGACTCAACATACACACACCCCCATAGACTCACACCCATAGACTCAACATACACACACCTCCATAGACTCACACCTATAGACTCAACATACACACACCTCCATAGACTCACACCCATATACTCAACATACACACACCTCCATGGACTCACTCCATATACTCAACATACACACACCTCCATAGACTCACCCATAGACTCAACATACACACACCTCCATAGACTCACACACATAGACTCAACATACACACACCTCCATAGACTCGCACCTATAGACTCAACATACACACAACTCCATAGACTCACACCCATAGACTCAACATACACACACCTCCATAGACTCACACCCATAGACTCAATATACACACACCTCCATAGACTCGCACCCATAGACTCAACATACACACACCTCCATAGACTCGCACCCATAGACTCAACATACACACACCTCCATAGACTCGCACCCATAGACTGAACATACACACACCTCCATAGACTCACAGCCATAGAATCAACATACACACACCTCCATAGACTCACACACATAGAGTCAACATACACACACCTCCATAGACTCACACCCATAGACTCAACATACACACACCTCCATAGACTCACATCCATAGACTCAACATACACACACCTCCATAGACTCACACCATAGACTCAACATACACACACCTCCATAGACTCACACCCATATACTCAACATACACACACCTCCATAGACTCAAACCCATAGACTCAACATACACACACCTCTATAGTCTCACACCCATAGACTCAACATACACACACCCCCATAGACTCACACCCATAGACTCAACGTACACACACCTCCATAGACTCACACCCATAGACTCAACATACACCTCCATAGACTCACACCATAGACTCAACATACACACACCTCCATAGACTAACACCCATAAACTCAACATACACACACCTCCATAGACTCACACCCATAGACTCAACATACACACACCTCCATAGACTCACACCCATAGACTCAACATACACACACCTCCATAGACTCACACCCATAGACTCAACATACACACACCTCCATAGACTCACATCCATAGACTCAACATACACACACCTCCATAGACTCACACAATAGACTCAACATACACACACCCCATAGACTCAACATACACACACCTCCATAGACTCACACCCATAGACTCAACATACACACACCTCCATAGACTCACACTATAGACTCAACATACACACACCTCCATAGACTCACACCCATAGACTCAACATACACACACCTCCATAGACTCAGACCATAGACTCAACATACACACACCTCCATAGACTCACACCCATAGATTCAACATACACACATCTCCATAGACTCACACCCATAGACTCAACATACACACACCTCCATAGACTCACACCATAGACTCAACATACACACCTCCATAGACTCACACCCATAGACTCAACATACACACACCTCCATAGACTCACCCATAGACTCCACATACACACACCCCCATAGACTCACACCCATAGACTCAACATACACACACCTCCATAGACTCACACCCATAGACTCAACATACACACACCTCCATAGACTCACACCCATAGACTCACACCCATAGACTCAACATACACACACCTCCATAGACTCAACATACACACACCTCCATAGACTCAACATACACACACCTCCATAGACTCGCACCCATTGACTCAACATACACACACCCCCATAGACTCACACCCATAGACTCAACATACACACACCTCCATAGATTCACACCATAGACTCAACATACACACCCCCCCATAGACTCACACCATAGACTCAACATACACACACCCCCATAGACTCACACGCATAGAATCAACATACACACACCTCCATAGACTCACACGCATAGACTCAACATGGACACACTTCCATAGACTCACACACATAGACTCAACATACACACACCTCCATAGACTCACACCATAGACTCAACATACACACACCCCCATACACTCACACCATAGACTCAACATACACACACCCCCATAGACTCACACGCATAGACTCAACATGCACACACCCCCATAGACTCACACACATAGACTCAACATGCACCCACCCCCATAGACTCACACCATAGACTCAACATACACACACCCCCATAGACTCACACGCATAGACTCAACATGCACACACCCCCATAGACTCACACCATAGACTCAACATACACACACCCCCATAGACTCACACGCATAGACTCAACATGCACACACCCCCATAGACTCACACCATAGACTCAAGATACACACACCCCCATAGACTCACACGCATAGACTCAACATGCACACACCCGCATAGACTCACACACATAGACTCAACATGCACACACCCCCATAGACTCACACCATAGACTCAACATACACACACCCCCATAGACTCACACGCATAGACTCAACATGCACACACCCCCATAGACTCACACCATAGACTCAACATACACACACCCCCATAGACTCACACGCATAGACTCAACATGCACACACCCCCATAGACTCACACCATAGACTCAACATACACACACCCCCATAGACTCACACGCATAGACTCAATATGCACACACCCTGGACTCTAACTCTGGCGCCGCAAAGGTGAGAGTCGTCGTTCTTACCGCTATTCGCGTCGTCGGCACCACCACCACCATCATCGGTCATCGGTCAGTATCTATCCACTGCTGCGTGAAGGCCTCACCAAATCCTCAGCCACCGCTCACGCGTCCTGCGATGCAACAATTCGACCCGACACCTGCGCGATTACCAAATTCGTGGCTCCATCTCCCCGCTGGACGTCGTCTCGGGCGCGTTCTGTCCTTGGGCTGCCACTCCATCGTTAGTCTCGACCAGTGGCCATCGCCCCTTCTAGTAAACATAATCTATCCACTGCTGGATGAAAATCGGTGTGGTTATGTCTCTAACATGCGTGTGTCCCTCTCTCTGTCCCTCAGTGGAATTCCCAACGCGCGCCTCTCCGTGCGTTTTTGCGCATGTCCCCGTGTGTGTTTAGTCGTATTGGCAACGTTTATAATCAGGGTCCTCGTCTACAACAGCCGGCAATTCACCGGAATTGGTTCGAGCGAGCATGACTGCTGATGAGACACAGGTTGTCGAAACCCGTCCAAAAATTTGGCGTCTTAAGACAAGATTCGAAGGTGCCCTCTGGCTTTATTCAATTGTCGTGGCTGCTAACGACCGCGTACGCACGCCCCGCTCGATCGAGTTGGCCTTGTAGGGGTGACGTGCGGCCACTCCCCTCCTCCTGCACCCCTTCCCCTCCTCCCACCCAACCCTCACCTCCCACCCTCCCGTTAAACCTAATACGGCTCTTTGCGAGGAGCGTTGCAGTCAAAACTTCTCGGCGCGGAGTCGACGGGAGCGGAGAGTCCTCAAGAAATCCGCGACGCCGTCTCTCTCCCTCCGTCTCTACATTTGTTTCTGCCACTCGCCTCGCTGTCTCCATCTCTCGCTGTCTCCATCTCTCGCTGTCTCCGCCTCTCGGTGTCTCCGCCTCTCGGTGCTTCTCTCCCCGCCGCTGTCTCCCTGTCTCGTTGTCCCTCTGCGTCTTCTCTCCGTCTCTCGGAGTCTCTCGTTTTTAGTTTTTGTAGCTCGTGTCTCTGGCTGCTCCCCGCCCCACCTCGCGGTGCTGAAGAGGGGTCTTCGTGCGATCCAGGTGAGTTCCAACGAGGTCTCGTGGCCCTCCCACCCGACACCCCCCTTGCCCCCGAGGAGGACCCCGGTGGGGATCGTCCACTGGGTTCCTGATTTCTCGGCTGTGCTGCGGCCGAATGAACCCCCGTCCCGGGCCCCTCGCGGGCCCACGCCGCGCCTGCCTTGGCGAGACGGAGTCGCCGGGCCCCCCAATTGGCACCGAGCGCGTCGCGCCGCGTGGCTCGCGATCATCAAAGCCGCGCAAGACGCCGGCTCGAGTTCATTGGCGCAGTTTTCCACGAAGAACGCCGGCTCCGGCCAATTAGCGAGCCGCACTCCCCACGGCCTGCCGCGTGCGCGCTAATTAAAGGGTCCACGTGGCCTGCCGCGCGCGCTAATTGTGGCACAACTGAGCACGGTCTCGCGCTAATGGTAATAATTAGGACCGCCTCGCGCGCCGACTCAAGGATACTTGACGATTGGCTCGAACATTTGGCGCAATGAGTGCCCGTGGCTCGGCGTGGAGAGGTGGGGGTGCGGGGTAGGGGGCACACGCATCCTCCCGGTACCATCGCCGTGGTGGCACAAATGCGTGTTTTGTGTGAACTCGGGAACCGCCTCTTACCTAAGAGTTCGCGCCGTGGCGGTGAAGCCCGATCGCGTGCGCGTGCGTGCCGTGCGCGT
Organism: Lethenteron reissneri; assembly: GCF_015708825.2. Lineage (NCBI taxonomy): Eukaryota > Metazoa > Chordata > Hyperoartia > Petromyzontiformes > Petromyzontidae > Lethenteron > Lethenteron reissneri. The sequence continues at coordinate 761,276 of NC_083805.1, forward strand.
GCGCGTGCGTGCCGTGCGCGTGCGTGCCGCGCGCGTGCGCGTGCGTGCGGTTGGCGCTACGCTGCGTGCGAACCCGGCGGTCAGAATTCGATTTCCGTTCACGGTCAACACCGATTTTCTGAACCGAGTCCTGGGTCTCCCCTAAGTCGACTCAGCCTCAAATTGGTAGCTGGTACGCTGTGTAATCATCGCCACCAAGGAGACAAAGGCGGCCGGGCGTAGTGCCGGCGACCCACCCCCTCGTGTGCCGTCTTGTCATTCATAAGTGATCGGTGACAGCACTAGCCCCAACAGTCTGTAAGTCTAAACAGGGGGGTCTTTGTATATGTGCGTGCGTATCAATATCTGCGTGTATCCGTGCGCGCCCTCAATTGCGCTCCAACCCGTCTTGCGCCCACCTCCTTCCCCGACTACTCCGAGCCAGGCCGAGCACCCCCTGCTGCTCGTCGTTAGAGGGCATTCGAGAGGGCAGCTGGCAGCCATGCCCCCCAGCCTTGCCCGGGCGCACAGCAGGCGCTGGTGGATGGCCGTGAGCGCCGTGCTGGAGAATCTGCTGCTGAGCGCCGTGCTGCTGGGTTGGGGGTCCCTGCTCATCATGCTCAAGTCGGAGGGCTTCTACTCGCACCTGTGCAGCGACAGCCCAGGTGCGTGGGGGCCCAGGTGTACGGGGGTCCAGATGTATGAGAGTCCAAGGGCGTAGGGACACAGGTGTGTGTGGGGTTCCAGGGGCGTGGAGACCCGACCCTGGCTGCCGGATCCCGTCTCATCTTGTCCCAACCGGTGTCTCTTGTGTCCCCGTGTCCCCTCTTCACATAATACTGAACCACGGCCAGTGCGCTCCACACTTCAGCTCGGGCACATGTTTGCTTGTCTATCTGTGTGTGTGTCTCGCCGTGTCTCGCCGTGTCTCCGCGTCTCGCTGCGTCTCCGCGTCTCCCTGTGTCTCCGAGTCTCGCTGTGGCTCTTCTTGTACCTCGGTGTCTCGGAAGGAAACCATCTGTGAGAGGCGAGAGGCCATTCCGGGGTGCATGGTGATGTGAGAGAGAGGGCGGCATACTTCAGCGGAATCCGCCCCCACGCGCTCACACACACGCGCACTCACACACACGTGCGCTCACACACATAACCACAACGAACACACACACAATGCACACCCCCCCCCAACAGTGGACACACCGACACGTGCACAAACACAGCGGACACTCACGCACAGTGACACACACAAAGACAAATATCCCCCCCCCGTATAGCATTAACAGACTGTTGGGGCAAGTGCTGTTAGCGAGCACCCTTGAAGGTCGGCACGGCACACGAGGGGATGGGTGGTCATCTCACACACACGTGTACACACACAAGTGTACACACACAAGTGTACACACACATGTACACACACACGTGTACACGTGGCTGTACCGAGCGGCTATAGGGAGCGGGGTTCATGGGTGAGGTGGGGGCGGCGGGGAAGACCCCCCCCCGACCCCCTAACCTAGGGGGTGGCAACCTGCGGCTCTTTAAAGAGCCGCACGCGTCTTCAGATTTTGTTGCCGAATTCTTGACAAGAGAAAGACCTCGTCTTGTTAGTTTGTTTGTCGCCTCCTGCCCCGACTCGTCCCAGGGCCCGCGAGTGACTCAAGTTCGAGTTCACCTCCACGACCTCGACACCTTTTCGCCCCCCCCTCCCCCCACGGGAACCCCGGCAGGTTCTGCAAACACGAGGCCCTGACGCCTCCACTCGGAGACGCGAGGAGGAGGAGGGGGGGCGGTGTTTGTTCTAGGGGGGGGGGGGGTCTAGCGACCTTCACGGGATCCAGCGCCGCGTTCGATCTCAAGACGCCCCCTCCCTCCCTTAGCCCCCCCCCCCCCACTACTCTAGCCCCCCCCCTACTCTAGCCCCCCCCTACTTTAGCCCCCCCCTACTCTACCCCCCCCCCCCCCACTGGTGGCCAGAAGCCCCGGACTCATGTGCAGTGTTGTGACGTATGATGGTGAGTGACCCCAGTGAGTGACCCCAGTGATGGTGACCCCTGTGATGGTGAGTGGCCCCAGTAATGGTGACTCCTGTGATGGTGAGTGACCTCACTGATGTTGAGTGACCCCAGTGAGTGACCCCAGTGATGGTGACCCCTGTGATGGTGAGTGACCTCAGTGAGTAACTCCACTGATGGTGAGTGACCTCAGTGATGGTGAGTGACCCCCGTGATGGTGATCCCTGTGATGGTGAGTGACCTCAGTGAGTGACCCCACTGATGGTGACCCCACTGATGGTGAGTGACCTCAGTGATGGTGACCCCTGTGATGGTGAGTAACCCCAGTGATGGTGACCCCACTGATGGTGAGTGACCCCAGTGAGTACAGAGAGGCGAGGGGATGAGTCCACCTGACGTGCTTGGTGCAGGAAGACTGCCCCGTACCCCCCCCCCCCCCAGGACAAAGGAGCCCCCCACCGCAACTCTACGAGTCAGGATCCTGCCCCCCCCCCCCACACTTTCAGTGCCGCCTGCAAACCTCTCCCTGTGAGCTATGAGCTAATGTCTCCCCGGTCCCCCCATCCTCCCCTGCCCGCCCCCCACTCGCACCCCCTGTATGAACGCATCTTCCCAAGGGCCGTAACCGCAACAGCGCCCCCCATCTCCACCCCCGGCCCCCCGGCCCACTGCCAGACACAATGCCGCCCCCTCCCCAGTGCCCTCCTACCGCTCCCGCCAGGGTGCAAGAGACAATGCCGCCCCCCACTGCCCTAGCCCCCTGGGACAAGACACAAAGACACAATGCTGGGCCCCGCCCTGACAGCCCCTCCCCCTCAAGGCGGGCTACGAGTAGGAGAGGTCACCTTAAACACCCCACACTCACCACACTCACCACTCACCACACTCAACACCACGCACCACTCACCACACTCACCACTCACCAGCACTCCACACTCACCACACTCACCACTCACCACACTCACCACTCTCACCAGCACCCCACACTCACCACACTCACCACACTCACCACTCACCACACTCACCACTCTCACCAGCACTCCACACTCACCACCCTCAACACCACGCACCACTCACCACACTCACCACTCACCAGCACTCCACACTCACCACCACACACTCACACAGAGACCCATATACTCACATAGAGACACACAGATTCACACAGAGACCCATATACTCACATAGAGACACACACACTCACACAGAGACCCATATACTCACATAGAGACACACACACTCACACAGAGACCCATATACTCACATAGAGACACACAGATTCACACAGAGATCCATATACTCACATTGAGACACACAGATTCACACAGAGATCCATATACTCACATAGAGACACACAGAGTCACATAGAGACCCACAGACTTACATAAAGACCCATAGACTCACATAGAGACCCACAGACTCACACAGAGACCCATAGACTCACATTGAGATCCACAGACTCACATAGAGACCCACAGACTCACATAGAGACTCACAGACTCACATAGAGACCCACAGACTCACATAGAGACCCACAGACTCACATAGAGACCCATAGACTCACATAGAGACCCACATACTCACACAGAGACCCACAGACTCACACAGAGACCCACAGACTCACACAGTGACCCACAGACTCACACAGAGACCCACAGACTCACACAGAGACCCATAGACTCACAGAGACCCATAGACTCACATAGAGACCCACAGACTCACACAGAGACCCACAGACTCACACAGAGACCCACAGACTCACACAGAGACACATAGACTCACACAGAGACCCACAGACTCACATAGAGACCCACAGACTCACACAGAGACACACAGACTCACACAGAGACCCACAGACTCACACAGAGACACACAGACTCACACAGAGACCCATAGACTCACAGAGACCCACAGACTCACATAGAGACCCACAGACTCACACAGAGACCCACAGACTCACACAGTGACCCACAGACTCACACAGAGACACACAGACTCACACAGAGACCCACAGACTCACACAGAGACACACAGACTCACACAGAGACCCATAGACTCACAGAGACCCACAGACTCACACAGAGACCCACAGACTCACACAGTGACCCACAGACTCACACAGAGACACACAGACTCACACAGAGACCCACAGACTCACACAGAGACCCACAGACTCACACAGAGACCCATAGACTCACATAGAGACCCACAGACTCACACAGAGACACACAGACTCACACAGAGACCCACAGACTCACACAGAGACCCGCCAACAAGTCCACGAGGCAGCTCGCAGTGCTCCCCCCACCCACTTCCTGCGCCACCCCACGCAAGAGCTTCGCTCTTAAACTAATTAGTTGACATGTATTCATTAGTCACTTAATTTGTCGATTGATTGGGCAAAGACAGCACTTGGCGGGACTCTCCGTGAGTCTTGAGACTGAGCGCGCCTCTCCTGGATGATGCGCGTGGGGACGGTGACCGCCGCCGCCGTGTGACTCTGCAGCCTCGGGCTCTCTTCAACTTTCGCTCGACGACTTTGTTTGCATTTCTTAGCGAACCACAGCAACGCCTCCTCCTCCTCCTCGCCCTCCTCGCCGTCATCGGCGGTGCTGGCACTGCTGGCCGGGAACGCGAGCGCGCCTCCTCCTCCTCCCCCGCTCTCCGCGCACGCCCGGGGGTGGGCGGTGTGCCGCGATCAGGACGAGGTCCTGAACCTCGCCTTCACCGTGGGCTCCTTCCTGCTCAGCGCCGTCACGCTGCCCCTCGGCATCGTCATGGACAGATACGGCCCGCGCAAGATCCGCCTCGTGGGCAGGTGAGGGTGCGGGCTGGGGAGGGTGCGGGCTGGGAGGGTGCGGGCTGGGAGGGTGCGGGCTGGGGAGGGTGCGGGCTGGGAGGGTGCGGGCTGGGGAGGGTGCGGGCTGGGGAGGGTGCGGGCTGGGGAGGGTGCAGGCTGGGAGGGTGCGGGCTGGGAGGGTGCGGGCTGGGGAGCTAATACAGCTCAGTGGGCCTTACCTGGTAAACATTGATTAGTTGATGGTTCAGTTTTGCTTTGCACCCGGGACACCAGAGCCGAATCACGGCACCCGCACCACCCCTCCGTAGGCACTCGCAGTCCCCTCGCCGCGCCGTCGGGTCGATGGTGAACAAACAGCCCAGGGAATGTCAAGTGCATGTTTTATTCGTGGGCCCCTCTGGAGTTGTTTGGCTCTCGACAAAGATCCCGCGAGCCCCCGGCAGAGAGCCAGGGACGGGGTCTGTGCACACAAGCGGCTGTGTGGCTGTCGTGCCCGGCATTGGTCACTCGCTACCCCCTGCCGCCCCCTCACCCCCGCAGCTCAAGCTTCATGCTCTCGTGTCTTCTCATCGCGTATGGAGCGAGCAACCCCAAGAGTGAGTCCCCTGAAGCCACCACAACCCCACGGGGATTCATACCTGACCCCTGACCCCCAGGGCCCACACCCCCCCACCCCCCCCCATCTGCCCAGACCACCGCGGTCCTGTCCTCGACCCCCAAACCCCGGAACCCATCCCCCGCTCCCCCCCTCACCCCCCTCACCCCCCCTCACCCCCCTCACCCCCCCTCACCCCTCACACCCCTCCCCCCTCCCCGTGAGCCCCACGCAGCCCCGTACTGGACCGAGGCGGCCCTCGCTCTGCTGCTGCTGCTGCCGCTGCGTCGTGGCGGCGTGCGGGTGGATCGGGATACAGCGATCACGTCGCAGCCAGGGGCACACACAAACAACTATCCTTGTTAACAATTATAATTGTTATTAGTGTGTGCGCGCGTGTGCAATGATCCTCACCCGGATTCAACCCCAACCCGAGCTCCAAGTAGAGGCCACACCTCTAACCCAAGCGCTGATTCTGACCTCTACGCCACATTCTAACCCCGACCCTGACTCGAACCTCCAGGCGTCATCGTAATCCTGATGCTGGCGCTGACCCTGACGCTAGCCCTGACCCTGACCCCAGCCCTGACCCCAGCCCTGACCCCAGCCTGACCCTGACCCCAGCCTGACCCTGACGCTAGACCTGACCCCAGCCTGACCCCAGCCCTGACCCCAGCCCTGACCCTGATGCTAGCCCTGACCCTGATCCCAGCCCTGACCCTGACCCCAGCCTGACCCTAGACCTGACCCCAGCCCTGACCCCAGCCTGACTCTGACCCCAGCTCTGCCCCCAGCTCTGACCCTGACCCCAGCCTGACCCTGACCCCAGCCTGACCTTGACGCTAGACCTGACCCCAGCCCTCACCCTGTCTCCCCAGCTCTGTCCGTGCTCATCTTCGTGGCGCTGTCGCTGAACGGCTTTGGCGGCATGTGCATCGTCTTCTCCTCGCTCACGGTGCGTCGTCTCCAGCGACCCCAACTAGATCCCCGCGCACGGCCAACACCAGTGACGATTATCTGAACCGGTTTTGCGCCTCGCCTCGGTCGACTCAACCTTAAATGCTTACCTTGGGTGATGTGCCAATGTCGCCCCAAGGGAGACATAGGCGGCTGGGGGTCACGCTGACCACCAACCCCCTTGTGTGTCGTGCTGGCCTTAATAGGTGCTCGCTAGCGGCACTTTAGCCCAACAGTCTGTGGTGAGTGTGCAGTGGGTGAGTGTGATGCCTGTGGTGAGTGTGCAGTGGGTGAGGTGGTGTCACGCGCGCAGGTGAGGCGAGGTTTGAGGCAGCGCCACGTGAAGGGGTTGGGAGGGGGGCTGTGTGTGTAGGGGATGTGTGTGTGTAGGGGCTGTGTGTGTGTAGGGGATGTGTGTGTGTGTGTTGGGACTGTGTGTAGGGGTTGTGTGTGTAGGGGCTGTGTGTGTAGGGGCTGTGTGTGTAGGGGCTGTGTATGTGTAGGGGCTGTGTGTGTGTAGGGGTTGTGTGTGTTGGGGCTGTGTGTAGGGGTTGTGTGTGTAGGGCTGTGTGTGTTGGGGCTGTGTGTGTATAGGAGCTGTGTGTGTAGGGGCTGTGTGTGTGTAGGGGCTGTGTGTGTAGGGGCTGTGTGTGTTGGGGCTGTGTGTGTGTAGGGGTTGTGTGTGTAGGGGCTGTGTGTGTAGGGGCTGTGTGTGTGTGTGTGTAGGGCTGTGTTTGTAGGGGCTGTGTGTGTGTGTAGGGGTTGTGTGTGTTGGGGCTGTGTGTGTGTAGGGGTTGTGTGTGTAGGGGCTGTGTGTGTGTAGGGGCTGTGTGTGTAGGGGTTGTGTGTGTTGGGGTTGTGTGTGTGTAGGGGCTGTGTGTGTAGGGGCTGTGTGTGTGTAGGGGCTGTGTTTGTAGGGGCTGTGTGTGTGTGTAGGGATGTGTGTGTGTAGGGGTTGTGCGTGTAGGGGCTGTGTGTAGGGGCTGTGTGTGTAGGGGCTGTGTGTGTGTAGGGGCTGTGTGTGTGTGTGTGTTGGGACTGTGTGTGTGTAGGGGCTGTGTGTGTGTGTTGGGGCTGTGTGTGTGTGTGTGTAGGGGTTGTGTGTGTGTGTGTGTAGGGGCTGTGTGTGTGTTGGAGCTGTGTGTGTGTGTAGGGGTTGTGTGTGTGTTGGGGCTGTGTGTGTTTGGGCTGTGTGTTGGGGCTGTGTGTGTGTGTGTGTAGGGGTTGTGTGTGTAGGGGCTGTGTGTGTGTGTGTGTAGGGGCTGTGTGTGTGTATGTAGGGGCTGTGTTTGTGTAGGGGCTGTGTGTGTTGGGGCTGTGTGTGTTGGGGCTGTGTGTGTTGGGGCTGTGTGTGTTGGGGCTGTGTGTGTAGGGGTTGTGTGTGTAGGGGCTGTGTGTGTAGGAGCTGTGTGTGTGTGTTGGGGCTGTGTGTGTGTGTTGGGGCTGTGTGTGTTGGGGCTGTGTGTGTAGGGGTTGTGTGTGTAGGGGCTGTGTGTGTGTGTTGGGGCTGTGTGTGTGTGTTGGGGCTGTGTGTGTTGGGGCTGTGTATGTGTGTTGGGGCTGTGTGTGTTGGGGCTGTGTGTGTTGGGGCTGTGTGTGTAGGGGTTGTGTGTGTAGGGGTTGTGTGTGTAGGGGCTGTGTGTGTGTGTTGGGGCTGTGTGTGTGTGTTGGGGCTGTGTGTGTTGGGGCTGTGTGTGTAGGGGTTGTGTGTGTAGGGGTTGTGTGTGTAGGGGCTGTGTGTGTGTGTTGGGGCTGTGTGTGTTGGGGCTGTGTGTGTTGGGGCTGTGTATGTGTGTTGGGGCTGTGTGTGTTGGGGCTGTGTGGGCAGCGCGGGGCCCCGGCTCGCATGGCCAGGTCAGAGGGGGGCGTTGCCGCGAGCCCGGCCCGCGATTGGCCCTCGACCTCGACCCCCGTCGGCTGCCCCACGCCGGGGCCCGCGCCGTGACGCGCCCAACACGACGACAAAACACAACTCAAAACAAGCGAAGGCCAAGTTGGTGACCCCGCACGAACGACCCCCCCCCCCACCACTCCAGCCCCGCCCCCCCACCGCCCCTACCTGAGCAGGGTCACCTTCCCAGTGCCCACGAGTCCCAGGCACCCCCCCACCCCCACCACCCCCACCCCCACGCTGCCGCCGTGGTCACGCGTGCGCACGAACACACGCGGGCATGCGGGAATGTAGCGTGGGATGGTGTGTCTGTGTGCCTGTGTGTGTAGGGGTGTGTGCCTGTGTGTGTAGGGGTGTGTGCCTGTGTGTGTAGGGGTGTGTGCCTGTGTGTGTAGGGGTGTGTGTAGGAGTGTATGTTTTTGGAGGTGTGTCTGTGTGCCTGTGTGTGTGTAGGGGTGTGTGTTTGTGTGTGTGCGTGTGTGTGTGGAGCGGTGGTGTCGAGATTAGCGCGCTGCGCTACGAACCTGGCGACCCGGGTTCGATTCCCGCTCACGGCCAACACCAGTGACGATTATTTGAACCGGTCCTAGGTCGACTAGAGGAGGTCCTGGGGAGACAAAGGCGGCCGGGCGTGGTCCTGGCCACCCACCCCCTCGTGTGCCATGCTGGCCTTCATAGGTGCTCGCGAATAGCACTTGCCCCAACAGTCTGTTCAGGCTATATGGGGGATCTTTGTCTGTCTGTCTGTGTGTCTGTGTGTCTGTCTGTATGTGTCTGTCTATGGCTCTGTGCTTCAGTGATGACGTGGGACAGCTGTTAAACGGTCTTTGGTCGTCTTCAAGCCGATTCGTGATCGCCCGTGACAAAGCAGCTATGAGCTGCAAAGACAAAGATCCCCCGTATAGCCTGACCAGACTGTTGGGGCAAGTGCACAGCACACGAGGGGGTGGGTGTCCAGCACCACCCCCCGGCCGCTTCGTCTCCCCAGTGGCGATGTTTAAACACCGCACCAGATACTTATTTGAGACTGAGTCGACCTAGGGGAGGCCCAGGACCGGTTTAAAATGTTCTTCACTGTCGCCGGGTTCGTTGCGCGTCCTATGAGTCGACCCCTGAAGCGTCACCTGGTTTGAAAGGAGGAGCGGTGGGGGGGGGGCAGGTAACGTGAAGCAAACTCCCTCGGAATCCGCGGTGAGAGGCCCGTGCACGAGGCGAGGTTGCACGACAACAAGTCGCGACTTGACCCGTTCAGAAGCGGCTGGTGAGGGGGTGGCGTGACGCCTTGCACAGGGAGCTGCAGCTGCGTGTCGCGCACTGCGCTACGAACCCGGCGACACGAGTTCGATTCCCGCTGACGACCAACACCAGCGACGATTAACTGTTAAGGGCCTCCGCTATGTCGACTCAGCTCCAAATGAGTACCTGGTGTAGTTTGTAATCGTCACCACTGGGGAAACAAAGGCGGCCGGGCGTGGTGTTGGCCACGCACCCCCTCGTGTTCCGTGCCGGCCTTCATAGGTGCTTGCTAACAGCACTTGCCCCAACAGTCTGTTAAAGCTACACGGGGCATCTTTGTGTGTGTGTGTGTATGTTGCGCGGTGTGTGTACAAAGTTTGCACAAAATCAGCAATGTGGTGCAGCCCCTCCTGTCTCTGACAGTCCTCGTTCTCCACGCCACCGGTGGCATCAGCACGTGCTGTGAGGACGTCAACGCCAAGAGTGGGACATTAGAGTCGTACGACCCCAACCATGAAATAACACAAATAAAGACTCCTCGAGACACACACACACACAGATATAGAGATGCACTAAAGACGAGCAGCAGCAGGACCTCGAGCTCTTGAACCACAGCGCTGCTGTTGCTGCTGCTGTTGCTGCTGCTGTTGCCATATTTTGGACTGTGGCTGTGTGTGTGTGTGCGTGCTGCTGTACGCGGTGTGTGATGACACGTGTCCCCTTCCCACCCCAGCTGCCCAACTTGTTTGGGAACCTGCGCTCCACATTCATCGCGCTCATGGTGGGCTCCTACGCCTCCGCCGCCGTCACCTTCCCTGCGGTCAAGGTCAGCTTGGGCAGCGAGTGGGGGCAAGGCGCCCCCACCCCCCTCCATGATGTCAACTACTCCCATAACTCTAAGAGCCATATCTAACGCTGACCACAACTCTATCGGCATCGTCAGTTCTAACCGTGATTCTAACCACACTTCTATACCTATCATTACGCCTAACGCGATCACGTTCATGAACCGCAGCATTAACCACACCACTATCCCTATCATCAACCCTATCACTAACCCTAATGTGATCACGATCATTCATCTTAGTCCTCATTATACACCCCATAGCCCTAAACCAAACACTAACACCAAACTCACCACGCTACCCATACCCCCTAATTCCAATGCAGCGGCATCCATCCTCAGCATCTCCCGGCCTTTTTTCCCCCTTGAGCGTGTCCTCACCTGCCCAGGTGACACACAGCCCCCCTCCGCCCCCCCCCCAGGTGCTGTATGACGCGGGCGTGCCCTTCGTGTGGCTGCTGCTGGGCTGGGCACTGCTGGCGGTGCTCGTCTTCGCCAACTGCTTCATGCACTGGCCCCTGGAGCCGTTCCCCGCTCCGGAGGAGATGGACTACGCGTGCGTTAGCACTTGGTCACCCCACGGAGAGAAAGGCCTCGCCGAGTCTCGTGGTTATCTTTCAGGGGGGTCCTGCCACGTTATCGTAGCAGCGGGGGGGGGGGGGGGCTATAATGATGTTGTACGGTACTCTGCACAAATTACTCAACACAGTGACGATCATCGCCCCCTGCTGGCACCAGACAAATGCCCCGGGGGCACTCTCGCCACTGACACTCTCACCTGGTTAAACTAAACCAACTTGAGTCATCACCTGGTTAAACTAAACCAACTTGAGCTATCACCACCTGGTTAAACTAAACCAACTTGAGTCATCACCTGGTTAAACTAAACTAACTTGAGTCATCACCTGGTTAAACTAAACCAACTTGAGTCATCACCTGGTTAAACTAAACCAAATTGAGTCATCACCTGGTTAAACTAAACCAACTTGAGTCATCATCTGGTTAAACTAAACCAACTTGAGTCATCATCTGGTTAAACTAAACCAACTTGAGTCATCATCTGGTTAAACTAAACCAACTTGAGTCATCATCTGGTTAAACTAAACCAACTTGAGTCATCACCTGGTTAAACTAAACCAACTTGAGTCATCTCCTGGTTAAACTAAACCAACTTGAGTCATCACCTGGTTAAACTAAACCAACTTGAGTCATCACCTGGTTAAACTAAACCAACTTGAGTCATCACCTGGTTAAACTAAACCAACTTGAGTCATCATCTGGTTAAACTAAACCAACTTGAGTCATCACCTGGTTAAACTAAACCAACTTGAGTCATCATCTGGTTAAACTAAACCAACTTGAGTCATCTCCTGGTTAAACTAAACCAACTTGAGTCATCACCTGGCTAAACTAAACCAACTTGAGTCATCACCTGGTTAAACTAAACCAACTTGAGTCATCACCTGGTTAAACTAAACCAACTTGAGTCATCATCTGGTTAAACTAAACCAACTTGAGTCATCACCTGGTTAAACTAAACCAACTTGAGTCATCATCTGGTTAAACTAAACCAACTTGAGTCATCATCTGGTTAAACTAAACCAACTTGAGTCATCATCTGGTTAAACTAAACCAACTTGAGTCATCACCTGGTTAAACTAAACCAACTTGAGTCATCACCTGGTTAAACTAAACCAACTTGAGTCATCATCTGGTTAAACTAAACCAACTTGAGTCATCACCTGGTTAAACTAAACCAACTTGAGTCATCACCTGGTTAAACTAAACCAACTTGAGTCATCATCTGGTTAAACTAAACCAACTTGAGTCATCACCTGGTTAAACTAAACCAACTTGAGTCATCACCTGGTTAAACTAAACCAACTTGAGTCATCATCTGGTTAAACTAAACCAACTTGAGTCATCACCTGGTTAAACTAAACCAACTTGAGTCATCACCTGGTTAAACTAAACCAACTTGAGTCATCACCTGGTTAAACTAAACCAACTTGAGTCATCATCTGGTTAAACTAAACCAACTTGAGTCATCACCTGGTTAAACTAAACCAACTTGAGTCATCACCTGGTTAAACTAAACCAACTTGAGTCATCACCTGGTTAAACTAAACCAACTTGAGTCATCACCTGGTTAAACTAAACCAACTTGAGTCATCACCTGGTTAAACTAAACCAACTTGAGTCATCACCTGGTTAAACTAAACCAACTTGAGTCATCATCTGGTTAAACTAAACCAACTTGAGTCATCACCTGGTTAAACTAAACCAACTTGAGTCATCACCTGGTTAAACTAAACCAACTTGAGTCATCACCTGGTTAAACTAAACCAACTTGAGTCATCACCTGGTTAAACTAAACCAACTTGAGTCATCACCTGGTTAAACTAAACCAACTTGAGTCATCATCTGGTTAAACTAAACCAACTTGAGTCATCACCTGGTTAAACTAAACCAACTTGAGTCATCACCTGGTTAAACTAAACCAACTTGAGTCATTACCTGGTTAAACTAAACCAACTTGAGTCATCATCTGGTTAAACTAAACCAACTTGAGTCATCACCTGGTTAAACTAAACCAACTTGAGTCATCACCTGGTTAAACTAAACCAACTCCTCTAGATTCTAATGGAGGAAATCGTGGAAATTTGTTTTAATTTAAGCAAATTTGGACCGTCATGCCGACACACAATGGCCCACCCCTACTACACCCCAATCTCACTACGCCCCGCTCCCACTACGCCCTCGGTGTTATTCGGGGCGGCTGCTGGATTCGAACCGTGAACCTCTGAAACAAGCGAGGAGCACGCGTCAGGGTCCACATTCGGGCTACGCATAGCGATCACCGCCCCCCACTCCCAAAACGAACACTGGGCAGGACCCTCCTGACAAAGAGCCCTGAGATCCGGCGAGGTTCTCGTGGGTGAGCACGCGGGGTGTGAACGGTGAATCACCGTCTGACGTTCGCCGACGTCGGTGGCGCCAACGTCAGCTGCGGCCCAGGCACCGCGGCCCACGACTGCGACTCTGGTCACGAACAGTCGACGTAGGACATCTGCAAGCGTTCACTGCGTCGGCAGGAAGCCAATTATGGGTCAAGGTTCTGGTTATCGAGTTGGGGAGAGGCGGCGTTGTGTGGGTGGGGGAGGGCTCTGAGCCACTTCCCCACCCCGCCGCACTCAGGTGCGCTCTGCATCCACAGCCTCTCTGGATCGAGTCCCCTTGTGATTCGAGTCTACGAGTCGACTCAATGTAAGCCGAGGTCTCCGTGCCGTGTTTGTATCCCTCCGTGGGCCCCGCGCGCCAGGCTGAGGATGAAGCTGTCGTGGCTGGGCCTCGAGCACAGGGTGACAGGGCCCCGCTTCTCCTCCTACCTCTCCTCTGTGGGCCAGCGCCTGAGCGCGACCCCCGGGGCCGACGCAACAACCAAGGGCCGAGCGGAGGGTTACCTGGGGGCCCCCAACGCGCCCGCTGGCAACGGTACGTGGGCAGCGCTGAGGTTGGGGGACGGAGGGATGGGGATGAGGTGGGATGGGAGGAGGGATGGGGGGGAGGAGGGATGGAGGGATGGAGGGGAGGAGGAGGGATGAGGAGGAGGGATGGGAGGAGGTGGGGAGGGGAAGAGGAGGGATGGGGAAGAGGAGGGATGGGGAGGAGGGATGGTAGGAGGAGGGATGGGAGGAGGAAGGATGGGGAGGAGGAGGGATGGAGGGGAGGAGGGATGGGAGGAGGAGGGATGGGGAGGAGGAGGGATGGGGAGGAGGGATGGGGAGGAGGAGGGATGGGGAGGAGGAGGGATGGGGGGGGAGGAGGGATGGAGGGAAGGAGGGATGGGGAGGAGGAGGGATGGGAGGAGGAGGGATGGGGGGGAGGAGGGATGGAAGGAGGAGGGATGGGAGGAGGAGGGATGGGGGGAGGAGGGATGGGAGGAGGAGGGATGGGAGGAGGAGGGATGGGAGGAGGAGGGATGGGAGGAGGAGGGATGGGAGGAGGAGGGATGGGAGGAGGAGGGATGGGAGGAGGAGGGATGGGAGGAGGAGGGATGGGAGGAGGAGGGATGGGAGGAGGAGGGATGGAGGAGGGATGGGAGGAGGAGGGATGGGAGGAGGAGGGATGGGAGGAGGAGGGATGGGAGGAGGAGGGATGGGAGGAGGAGGGATGGGAGGAGGAGGGATGCGGTGGGGAATTCATTTCAGCCGGGTCCGTCCGCGTCGTTGAGCCGAGGAATATGTCCTCACCCGACACCACCACGTTCAGTGTACATCTCGCTGTGGCTACGAGACTCGAAGGCACGCGCCACGTCCTCCTCCCGTGTGCAAGCGCCCCGCCGGAAAACATTCGCCGAGGAATTAAAGCTGCGTTTGGAACTATCGCACTTGACCTTAGAAGCACCCGTTCCGTGGTAGGAGAGGGCAACTGAGAAAGGGCAGCGGACCGAAACGTCGGGCGTTTCTCA